>NC_140949.1:50256395-50421395 GCF_014529385.1 Adiantum capillus-veneris | reverse complement strand
AACATAAAAATAGGATTTTGCAATTGTGAGTAGATAGGCACTTAACTGACACACACGGACTAGCCAATGCCTTTATCACCTCTTCAACCACTCAAACTTCCAAACCAATATAATTCTAAACTAAAACCATCAACACGGGTGACCAAGGCAAGACACACGCTTCCTAGCACCTCTCTTTAGGTCCTAACTAAACTAAGATAGTAAAGAATACTCTGGCACACCAGAGGAACTCTCACCTCATAGGACTAGTCTAAGGTCACCTACCTAGGGCTTTGTTCCCAGTAACAGTGCCAATGTTGGCAGGTATGCCGCGAGCAGCCGCTAGCATAGCGAGAACATAACCAACAACTCTATGTCGACCGAGGGCGAAGCTTAACCCGTAGGCGCCTCGAAACAAGAAGATGGGTGTCAACCACCTTCTCAACCTTCTAAGACAATCTCTAATCAAGGAAATCAAATCTAAGCGTTCTCATGCACTAGTGAAAGCAATCCAACCTACGATGCTCATGCTATCCAAATCTAGGCCAAATGCATTCTAAATGTCACGAAACTCACAATATATACTCTCCTCATCACGCGATCAATACCCTATGGACTGTGAATCAATATCCGACCTCCAACTACCTCTTGCGACAATCTTTTATAAAGGCGGGCAGGAAAATACAGGTTACCATTTTTCATTGCACTTGGCCCTAACGCGTAGCTCTACTCTCCATGAATCCATAGGTGCAAAGAGCTCACCAAATGGACACCCGGTTTGCAAGAAAACTCACCCAAAAGCTCGTAGGAGCTCACTTCGCATTGTAGTCGGAATCACACACTCTTGGCGTTGAATAGAAGCGCTCACCATTGCTAACACGATGGTGGTGTTGCTTTAGCAATGGACCTTCCATAGTGCGTGTAGGGAAGAGAAGAAGCCACACTCTCTCTCTTACTCTCTCTCTCTCTCTCAGACACCACGCACAGTGAGAACAGCATTTGATTAATTCAAAAGTTAGGTTTAGGGTTACAAAAATTGACTTATATACATTCCTCCTTAGAGGCTTGTTCCCACAAAATCTAATGGATGCTCAAATATTACAGAAAATAATGATACAACGTATTGGGGAAGCTTCTTCTATATTCCGCCGTCAACATATATCTTTGACATAGATTTGATCTTCTTGTGCCTCCAAGTCTCTTTAATGCTTTGCAGCTTGCTGCTCCATTTTTTATTTTGCCTTGGCTAATTGTTCTTTCATTTTATTTTTTTCTATTTTGTTTGAGCAATTGTGGCCATTATACCACTAACCAAAATCTATCTTTGCACCTTTTATTATTCCAATACTTTCCTTAACCTTGCCAGCTCTTCATCATGTTTTGAGCTTGATGGAGATTCCATTGACGTTTTCAAAATCAGATTTAGCAATAGTGCAAATAAAATGGATTTTATGGCATTGTAGTTTGGAACCAATTATTTGTATTTTTTTGTTTCTCTTTAGTCTCATCTTCCAACCAATGTATCATCTTTGATTTCAGCTATCCGATGCAATGAGAGACTCAACATCTTCTTGGTTGAGGTGAAATTCCTCTTACAATTTCTTCTTTTCCCTTTGAAGCTCTTTTGTCCCTCTCACCAACTCCAATATTCTTATTCTAAAGCTCTATTCTTCTATCATTTTGGCTCCATATGAGGATTTCACTTTGATTAACTATTTTTTTTGAATGTGAATGATTGATCTATGCATGATGAATTATGTTTCTATAACCATATACATGTGGTAGTGATGTGTGTGAACACACTAAGGACAACGGGGCCATTTTTTCCCTCACTAAGAGGTTTTTTCCCATGTGCATTATATATACGCCTATCACTCTAGGGCTATCTTATCTTTCAATTGCACACTAAGTAATACACCCTCTATTGTAACCCTTGAGCTTCCTTCATCTTCTCCAAGTTGTGTGTATTTCCCCGCAACCATAATTCCACCAATTGGTATCAAAGCAGGTTTCATCCTCCTAGACTTAGTTGCTAGTAGCTCCAACACATGCTTGCTCACTTTCAACATATTGACAAATACTTTGGAATGGTTCATAGAGCTCGATTTTCTTGGATTTTTCATTTGGACTCATTTCGAGCTTCGTTTCCTCTACAGGTAGTACTGCACAAGCTATTTTGTCATTTTGTGCAACATTTCTATCAGTGCTATTTTTTTCATAGTAGGTCCCTTACAGTCTTCTACGGTTTGTGCTATATAGCATGTGTTGTTTCTGCTTCGTTACTCCTCTTTTTGAGTAGTTTTCACATCAAGTGCATGCATTTGTCATGGCTGACAACAACACATATGTGCTCAAGATGTTTGCTATTGAGGAAAAATTGGATGGGGATAATTACCCTACGTGGGCTTACATGATGCAACATGTACTTGTGTCAAAGGGAATTCGGAACATCGTGCAAGGCATTGATGTACGTCCTGGTTCTGTGGGTACAGGCAATGTTGAGGATGCTACAAGTTTTGATGCAAGGATTGTTTCTGCTAGAATTGTTTTGCCTATGATTGAGTAAGCTCATTAGGATGTAAGAGATGTGTAGACTCATGCATTGATCACATTATCTATGAAGCACACTATTACTCCTCACATTTGTTTAGCAAAATCTACAAAACAGGCTTGGGATATTTTGATTGGTCTTTATGCAGGTTGCAATGAGGCTAAAATTGCATCGCTGCTTAAAGAGTTGGAGTCAAAGATTATGTATGAGGAGGATGACAAGGACACTTTCCTTGCTGGTGTCAAGGATATCAATGAGAAACTTATTTCTGCAAACAAAGTCATTTTCTAACAGTTCCCTTGTGGAGAGTGTTCTTGATGCTTTGTTAGATTCTTACCAGACTTTTTCTAGTACTTGGAGACTTATGACCCAAGGAAATCCTAAAGTTGTCAAGTTTGATGCATTATGCACATTGCTACTTCCGCAAGAGTCATTTTCCAACAAAAAAAAAGGGATAAACAATGTGCAGTTGAACAGGATATTATTGTTGCTCAAAGAAAAGGTGGTCATATCAATGTAACCACCTCTCATGGTTCTTTTGTGAGTGGAAAATCTCATGTTCCTAATGCTTGTACTGGAAGCTCTTTATCTAGGATTCTCGTGATAAGGGCAAAAAGAAGATTTTTCGTTATTGTAAAGCTAATGATCACTTGATAAAGCATTGTCCAAAATTGAAGGCAAAAGAGGTTGGATCAACTACAGGGTCCAACACAAGTGCAACTATTGTAGAGTCTTCTATGAAAGGAGATTGTGATGATGATGTAGATGCAAAGTGGGATTTTAGTGCAGAGTGTACTTATGATTCTGTTGTCCATGCTGCATGCATGTCAATTACTATAGATTCACATGTGTGGTATTTTGGCAGTGTTCTACAAAGCACATTACCTCACATCGTGATTTGTTTACCTCTTTTGAGTATGTCCCTCATGAGAATACTGTCACTTGTGCCAGCAATGCCTCTTATCCAGTTCAGGAAGTTGGAAAGATTGTCCTTATTGCTACAAATGGCAGTTCTTTCACACTTTTTGATGCATTGTATGTACCTTGGATCAAGAAGAATCTTTTGTTTGTATTTGCACTTGCTAGACTTGGACTTGTATTCAAATTTGTGGATGATAGATTGTATAGTACATGATCTCAATTTCGGTGATGAAATTGTTGCATCTGCTGGCATTTTATGTCGTCGGTTGTATAAGCTCACTTTGTAAGTGTAAGAAGTGTGTATATAGTTTTACAAATGTGATTGTGGATTTTAAGGCTATTTCAGATGAAAAACTTTGGCATGCACGTTTTGGGCATCTGAATTTTGCCAGTTTGCTACATTTTCAGAAGTTTGATATGGTTGCTTGCCTCTTGAAGCACCTGTCAAACATGTTTGTGAAGGTTTTATTTTGGGTAAGATGCAATGTTTGAAGTTTCCAAAGGATGGTTCAATTAGGGCTACATGCAGGTTGTAGCTTGTGCATAATGATGTTTCTGGGCCCATGCAAACTCCTTCCTTGGGCAATTACATGTACTTCATGACTTTCATTGATGATTACTCAGGCATGCATGGGTATATCCGCTTAAAGCTAAGTCCAAAGTGTTTATATGCTTCAAGCAATTTTTGGCTATGGTTGAAAATGTCTCGAAATGAACTATGGGAACCCTCCATTTCGATCGAGGGGAGGAGTTTATGTCTCATGAATTCAATGCATTTTTGGCTAGTCGTGTGATAAAACACCAATATACAGTGCCCTATACACCTAAAAAAAATGGTGTTGTTGAGAGGAAAAATAGGTTACTTTACAAACACGGCACGATGTATGGTCAAAAGTCAAGCTTTGTCGCATTCATTTTGGCTTGACTCCATCATATGTGCCACTTATGTACTAAAGAGGTGTGCTACAAAACCTTTGCAATCTATGACTCCATATGAAGTATGGCATGATAGAAAACCTTCTATTGAGCACATACGTGTTTTTAGTTGTTTGGCATATGCTTTGGTGTCACAAACGCAACACAAAAAATTGGATGATGAGGCTGTCAAATGTATTTTTGTTGGATATAGTATTGAAAGCAATGGTTACAGGTTGTACCATCCAATTTTGTGTTATGTTGTGTTTGTGGAATATTCTATTCAACCCTTTTTGTCATGTACTAGAGGTAGTAATGTAAGCTCACAGGATATTTATGACAGTTTGGTTACCTATTTTCAGTGGTGGAAGCTCGAATGTAAATTCAAATGAGAAAAATGTACAACCGAGGGGGTTCCAGACAATATTATAGATTAGCCTATTATTGATAAAGATGTACATCATGTACTTGATGAGGAAAGGGTTGAGAATGACCAGGCTAGAGGTATGCCAAAATAGATGGTGCATACTTTGCGTGATAGTAAATTGGATGCACCTTTGTCTAGTTGTACGTTCACATTCTCACCATGCATATTATGCATTAGGTTGTTATGCTTTGGGCGTGTCTAGCTTATGTGATGTTAAGGAACCTCTGTCTTTTGATGAAGCATAGAATTCAAAAAATTGGATGGCTGCCATGCAATCTGAATATGATCCACTTATGGAAAATGACACATTGGACTTCATGTGATTTTGCCTCCTTGCAAAAAGGCCATTGGTACAAAGTGGGTTTACAAGTTGAAACGCAAGCCAAAGGGTGAAATTGAATATTGATATAAGGCTCGACTTGTTGCAAAAGGCTATGCACAGCAGAAAGGCATAGATTATGAAGAACATTTTGCTCCCGCTTGTTGTATGACTATTGTGAATTTTCTATGTGCATTGGCAGCTCATTTTGGTTGGGATGTACATCATTTAGACATTGTTATTGCTTTCTTGAATGGTGACATATTTGAGGAAGTTTATGTAACGCAGCCTTGCGGTTTTGTCAAGAAAGGATAAGAGGATAAAATGTGCAAACGTAAGAAAGCTTTGTATGGGTTGAAGCAATCTCCTCGTAATCGGTATGAGAAAGTTGATACTCATTTGATCAATCAAGGCTTTTGTAACAATCCAACAGAAAGCACATTGTATGTAAAGCACAAGGGTGATATACTTCTCATTGTCGTTCTCTATGTGGATGATTTGATGATCACTAGACCAAATCAAAGAAATATTGTTGAATTCAATGCTGATTTGAATGCTACTTTCAAGATGAAAGATTTGGGTTGTTGCATCATTACTTGGGTATACAGATCAAGCAATGTGATGGTGGTATTGCCTTGTGTCAAGCATGTTACACAGAGACATTGCTATGTAAGTTTGGACTTAAGGATTGCAAACCGATTGCTACTCTATGGAAACAGGTTTGAAATTGATTCTTCATGATGCTGGTCACATCCTGCCAATGTCACTCTCTCCCAACTGGATGCCTTATTATGTATGCAGCACGAGGCCAGATATTGAATTTGTAGTCTCGTAACTCAGCAGATTTATGCATAGCCTAGGGTCTATGCATTGGCAGGCTGTCAAGAGGATTTTTTGCTACTTGAGTGGCACTTTACATCTTGGCTTGTGTTATCCCAAGGGGAGATCATTACCGCCAGATTTACATGCTTTTTTGGACTTATATTGGGCTGGTTATTTTGACACGCAAGTGTCCACAAGTAGTTTTTTGTTTCATGCTTAGTAGTTCAAACATATCATGGTTGAGCAAGAAGCAACCCAATGTGGCCATTTCCAGTTGTGAGGATGAGTACAGGTTAGTCTTCACAGCTATGATTTGAGTGTATATGGCTCAAATGCCTTATGGATGATTTAGGCGTTGAACAAGACACTGCCAATACTATCTACACTGACAGTAAAGAGTGCATTGGCAGTTGCGAGGAGCCCAGTTTTTCATGCTCGCACAAAGCACATTGAGGTGCATTACCACTATGTCAGGGAGAGGCTCTCAGTAGGAGAGATCAACTTGGCTTATTGGCCAACATAGGACAACCTTGCATATCTTTTCACAAAGGCATTATCTCATGAGAAGTTTAAGGCTTTCTGCAAAGCTTTGGGCTTACTCCCCTTTGTGGACTGATCATGTCCTCACAGGACATGCACTTCCCTATACTCTTTGTGCCAGCTCTCAGTCATCACATCACTCCCAATGGGGATTTGTTACCATATGCATGTGGTAGTGATGTGTGTGAACGCACTTAGGACCGCCTAGGCATTTTTTCCCTCACTATGAGGTTTTTTCCCCATGCATTGTATATACGCTCATCACTCTTGAGCTATCTTATCTTTCATTGCACACTAAGTTATGCACCCTATGTTGTGTGCCTTGAGCTTATTTTGCCTTCTCCAAGCTGTGCGTGTTTCCCCGCAACCCTAATTCCAACAGTTTCTAGCATTCCAAGGGTTGCGTTCATGTCAAAGTCTTTGATGCAATATGAATTTTTATTTCAAAGAGCATCTTTTCTATTTCATTGAACTTTGCCAATGTTTGTGTGCTAAAATTTTTATGTTCTTGAGGAGGTCCACCCACTCCAATGGTATCTATGCTCCTATGTGGTGATAGCATTTTCTCATCCAAACCTTTCTTCATGGATTCATACTCAAGAAAATTTATCATTTGATCCTTGGATGAATTTTAAGCATCTATCATTTCTTGGGCTTGAGAAGTTCTAGCCAATTGTTCCATGGATTCTTGCTCTTCCAATGTTGTGTCTGTGGCCATTGTTGTAGCTCCAATCTCTTGAGCTACCCTTGTCTCTTCTTCTTCTTCTCTTAGTTTTGTCAATGGATCCTTCAAAGCATGGGCTTGTTCTACTATCTCTCGAGAGAAAGGTGTCGCTTCTTCCATTTGGCTTGTTGTAGCTACCATTGGAGACTATACTACACTTCTAAAGAGCTCTTCAACAATTTTCTCCAATTTTTTATTCTTGGTGGCCTCCTCTATTTCATCATATTTTCTCTTTCGGAGCTTGTGCTAACTTCAAATCTTCCTCCATTTTCCTTTGGCTTTCCTCTCATATTTTTTGCACCCTAGACACTAGGTCTATTTCTTCATCATCTTCTTTTTCTTCATCATCGGTGCTCTTGGAGCTTGTTGTAGCCTCTTTCATTGCTTTTCACTCTACTACCCTCTTCTGAGTGCCACTTCCATCTGTTGCTTGGTTTGAGTTTTTAATACAACAAATTCTTCAATCTTGTTCTTCTTTAATGCTGCCTTTTTGGTTTCTTACCCACTTTTTGGATATTCAAAAGGAAAATTTTCTTTTCTCTCTCATCTTCACACTTCAATGTGGTGGATTCTCTATCTTCTTTGTGCCTTAGAGTTGGATAGCCATGTTCTTTCTTGGGTGGAGTGCCTTGAAGACCTTTTACCAATCTTACATTGTCTTGGTCTTTTGAATCACTTCCAACTTTGTTTAGGCTGACGGAAGTTGATCCATCATACCTAACGCTTGGTAGGCAGTTTTGGTGAGCATAGGTCTCACATTTATATATGTACCTATCTCCATCCTTCACATTGTTTTCTATCAGATTCTCCAATAAGTAGCATGGGAAACCGCATTGGATAGTTTTGCTCTCTAACAATCAAGTAACAATCCCAAGGCTATGACCATTGCAATGTGTTTGAGAGGTTGTATGTGCCTCAATGTTTTGACACTAGAAATTTTTCAAACATCAATTGGAGAACCAATTCCATCTTGAAGTATAGGAGATCTCTAAATGTGAAGTCCTAACTGTTTTTCTTGACAAAGGCACAATCATTATCAATTGGTGAAGTCCTTGTCATCAAGCTATGATTTTCTAAAGGAATGTGTAGGGCATCCATGATAATATTGGTTGTGATTCTAACCTTGACTGGAGCTCCATCTTTTATCAATCAGAGTAGCCTCTTTTTTGTGGTGCATACTATTCATAATTTCATGTGCTCTCTGGTATTCTATGCACCACAACAATACCTTGAAATATTTGTCCAATTGCATCTCCTGATAGCCGCATGGACTTCTAAATTCCAAATTTCTTGGGGCAATATAGTTGCTTTGACCATTTGTCTCTGAATTTCCAACAAAGATGTTTGTGGGAATTTTTTGAAGCTCCTCATCTGTTATGTGTGCAATTTCATGGGAAATCATTTTTTGTAACTTCATATGGAGGTGCTTCCCACTGTCTTTTAGCTTTCAGCTTTTGTCTTTGAGGCATCCTGTAAGGTACATTTTCACGTGAATAGATGCCACAAACCGTGATTGAAATTAATTTTTCTTGTTGATGACCATATAACAAAATTAAACATAACTTGACTAATCTTAATCCAAATTTTACCAAACTTCACCAATTGACTTAAACTAAACCAAAGGAAATGTGCACAATCTGGCAGGTGAAAACTAGATTGGGGATGATGGGTCGAAATCCATCATTTCATTGCCAAACTAGATCTTGAAAGTTGTGTTTGGATCAGCATGCTTAGTAGGCTTTTTGGTCATAGTCTTTGTAGCTCTAGATCAGTGGTTCTAATTTGGGCCAAAATTCACAAAAATCAAGGCTCTAAGTCAAGATTTAAATTTAGACTACAATTTTTTGGTTTACAAATGCAAAAAGGTGATGGGATTGGCTTGTCATGATACTCTTGATTAGAACTATATGGTCATATTTTATACAATGGTGGGATGATGGATCACAATCCCTGATTTCACTAAGGTTGATGGATTTTGATCCATCATTTCTAGTGTTTTGCTCCCAAGTTGTTACCATGTCATGTGGGGTACTTCGGCACTAAACTTTCATAAGTTGTGGAGTTAGGTCATCTGTAGGTCCAAATTTTGGTCAATTACCACACAAATTTGTGGTTTTAGGCTTGAACATAGAGTTTTTTATCAAATCCTTGATGGCATTGAAGTGAGCATCTCTTGGTGAACCTGCAAATGCTTATGCCACCTAGCTCTATGTGGAGGTTATGGATCATGATCCATGTTCTAACAGTTGTGCAACTTTTGAAATTATAGATTGATAGCTGGCATCTGACTCAAATAGTGCATGGAGGCGTCAAGAGGATGTCAATCTTTCAAAAGACCTATTCATAGTTCACTCCTAACTACGTGCAAAGCTAGAATGTAAGGCCAAACATAGAAAGGACCACAGAGGAGAATTGAAGAGTCAGGATGACAAGGGAAAGGATAGGATTAGTTTGCCAATGGCCATCCCATTACAAGAGAGATACAATCCAACATACATCCCAATGTGGTTCAGCTACCCATGATGGAAAGAATTGAGCCAAAGGAGTCATATGATAGCCTAGAAGATGCCAAACAATTTGACCTAGAAAACCCTAGGGAAGATCTAAATACAATATATTGAAATAAATCTCCCTTGAGGAAGAGGAAATACTAATCAAGAATTTTTAGGAGTCTCTAAAGTATTTTCTTGGTTGTACTAGGATCTCAAGGATATTGATTCAAATTTTTGTTAGCATACTATTAAGATGCAAGCCCATATTGGCAAATACCATATTTTTGTAACAAAATATTTGATCCAAAGATTAAAAAAGAGATAGAATAATTATAGGAAGCAAATTCATCTTGATATTGAGCATATCAAAACTGATGCAACATCAATCAACAAGATTTTTCTGAAGGCCCAAGCCTAGCAGCTAGACATCAAGGATGGATACAAAGAAGCAATGAGGATTGGATGTACACATTTTCCCAACATGACCTTGTATTGTAAATTCTCAATTGATTTTCACCCATTGTAGTTATGATGTGATATAGACTCAATAAGAGTTCCAAGTTGTAAAGATGGTGTTAGTTAGTGTGGCTAAGTAGAAGTTATAGTAAATGTGGATCCCTAAAGTTCTGGATGCTCAAAATGCATATTTTAAACCCTAGGCTTATAAGGAAATGCATAAATGGAATGAGGGTTCTCACCCTCATTTGTTGTGAGACCTTAATTTAATGAGAGCGCATGTGGTGTATGGCTATTGGGGTCCTTGAGCTTCTTCATGTTCATGTGACTTGATTAACACTAATCAATGCTCTTAATTCTCTTTTAATATGTCTCTCTTACTCTCTTTTGATGCCTTGATTAGCTAGATCTCAACTAATTAGTGACTAGTTACTCTCTAATCTTGTGTGATTGCTCTCTTTTATTTGTGTGTGCATGTATGATTTGATTGCCCAATTGGTCTGTGCATTGCTCCACAATTGATGTCTTCTTGTTGTGTGGATTCTTGGGACAATCCTCTAGAAAAATGTCATCCATAATTTGAACAATACATTGCAATGGGTGGCACTTTGATATGTTCATTTAAGGAAAGCTCCTGTTCAAAATTTCTTGCTTAATTGTCGGTATCATTGTTGAAAATTCGTAACATTTAGCTATAGAATGTTATATCTTGACCTTGACACTACCTTTGACTTGATTTTTTGATAAGGTATGCTTCAATTGATTGATCCATCAGGTTTGCAATTTGTGGCTCTCACCTAAATATTTGACCACTGTAGTCCACACAAAAATGAACTGATAGGATTTTGGCTTCTATACTATTATTTTTATTGCTCATCAAGTATTTATGACCTTTTGAATCAACATAAAAGCGAAAGTATCCTCTAGTGCCACCAGCAAGGATTGCTATAATACTCAGCAGTGCAAATGGAGCAATTCTCTGATGCATTACTCTATTGGATAAAGAAGCAGAGCGCAATGTGGTTTTTCACAACATTCAAAGATTACTTAAGATTATTCAATGTGAGCATGATAGAAAAATAGTCATAGGTAAAGTTGCAAGGCAATTGGAAATTTTGGCTACTACTCTCAACATCTAAAAGCATAAAGAGCATGTAAAATTTCAAGTGATGCTTTAAAAAAAAAGGCTGTTGATTTCATCCTTGGTCGTATTTCATCCTTGGCCATCAATATTAGACCAACACAAGAGCTACAAAGGAGAAACAATGCTATCACTACCTTTTCCAAGTGGTAGTCATCAATTGTTATAGCTGCCACTAATGGAAAATTTAAAATTGTAATTGCCAAAAAATATTATATTTATGAGGAGACAACGGAAAAGCTAAACTGAACCTTTCAACCACAATCTTGGAAGACATGATAACATATGCCTCTACATAAAAGAATCCTGGTGGATCATTTTTCTTAAGAAATTCAAGTTTCCCAATGTCTCAGTCATCGGTTGACCAAAAGAGAGTCATTAGGAAAGATATGAACCCTCTAGGGGCCCTTTGGGATTAAGGTTTATTAGAGGCCAACCAATGAGAAGAGGGTGGTCGACACACTCTATGCCCTCAAAAATCTAGGGGGACAAAGTAGTCTTACACTTCTTAATGGGCTCTTACCTAGTGAGAAGATGGGGGGGGGGGGGGGGGGGGGGGGGGGGGGGGGGGCATATGGAACAACTTTCCTCCTTTTTGATCCAGTTTTGAAAAAATCCCAAAATTTTGAAATTTTTCAAAATTTTCCAAACTCAAATCTCATCTTCTTAAAACCCCCCTAAATCTATTTTATAATCATAAAAGTATTTTTTGACCTCAAAAAGTCAAAATATGCACCCAAAAGCCCTAAAATTCAAAATTTAAAAAAAACTTTTGAAAAAACTTTTTTTACTATCCAAAGCCCCCCCAAAAGTAGTCCTTCGACAAAAACTGTTTTTCTCTCTCTAAAACCCCTTTTCCAATCCCTCCTTGGTTGCAACCATCACACTCATCCTCTACTCCAACACTCTCTCTCTCTACACCATCTCCATTGCTGCAGCAATGGACAAGGAAGCTCCTCTCTCCTCTCCTACCACCTTCCATTGCCACACCAAGCAAGGGTTATCCACCTTCTCCTCCCATTGCCACACCAAGCAAGGGTTAACCACCTTCTCCTATCACTTTATCCCACCTACATTGTAGCAACAAGCAAGGTCCTGCTCCTCCTCCTAATTTCTTTGTTCAACCATGGCCAACTCTACTTCGCAAAGGCGGCCAAAGGATGAGGTCACAACACTTGCATGCCACAACACAAGAGGTATAGATGATGAGTGGGTGCCACAAGAGTTCATCAAAGGTGCTTGGGTATACATGCAACCATCTGCTATTGGCCCTCATCGTGTGCGGAATCATGCAAACTTGGATCATCATTGGAAAGGAAAGCTCCTTGGCTTAAATAAACGCAAAGACAAGGGGACCGTGGCCATTGTGCAACATGTTTTCTCAATGTCAAGCATGCAATTGCAACAACCACCTCGATTTCCAACACATTGTAAGTACATGTTTTGAGAATACAAAGCTAGGTGTGAAATCACAGTGTAATGTTATTATGGATTCATACTTAAGATTTGCCATGCATTTATAGTCATATTTCCATCCACGTTGGTGGAGGAGAAGCCACTACATAGTCTCTCCGGCACATTCAATGCTATACGTGTGGATATTGGAGCAACAATGTTCGCACATCTTTGCCCAACCAAACTGGTTCAAAGAAATATTTTCTTCTATTCTCACTCCTATATTGTGCCTATTTCTACACAAGAGTTTGGAACGTTTGAACCCATCAAAGTAACTTCCTTATTAAGTATGGAGTGGCCGGTGCCAGATTTGTGGTCGATAGCATCTTTCAAGCAAAAGATGACAATAGATGTTCAAAACTCTTTGAAATACTCTAAAGCTTCTAGGTGTGTGGGCTTGAGTTGGTGTTTGCCTATTCATTTTTTTGTGCACATTTTTAAAGAGTTTGGATTTGTGGAAACTACCACAATGCTTGTATGTAAAGATGTGCATTATGAGGAATTAGGAAGGCTTTTAGAAGAGGACTGGGGTTTTGTGGAGGGCATGCACAATGGGGACCGGTACCGTTGTAAGGTTGGAGCTTTAGGTATTGGAATGCGCTATTTGAAATCTTACACCTCCTTGTACATACGATTCCACTATGATCATTGGATGTGCAAGCTTGGAGTGTGGACTCCCTTGCAGAGTGTAGATGGTGCTATTGCAAGCTTTGACATTGTAGTGAGGATGCCCAACAATGCTTTGGAGTCAGTCCAAGTGAACAATCATTGGACTCTTAGTAATGTGCAAGAACATTTGGTTATTATGGGTTTTGAGGCCCTTCAACAAGCACAATTTTGTTTACAAGACCACAAGGTGAGAATCCTTCCACCACATTTTCAATCCATCATAGTTTGTCGATCATTCGATGATTATTGTAATGAATGTCCGCAGATTGGGAAGAGAATGGAAGACAAATTGAAGGTTTAGGAGGAAAGGGACATGGATGGAACTATGCTATCGCTCTTATAACTTTGTAACTCTTGCAATTTTGAAAACAATTGTTGATGTAATCAACATGATTTGCTTCGGCAAATCATGTCTTTAAATATAATTTTCTGCATTGAAATGAGAGATCATTTTTTGGTGAAAGTGTTGAGGGCGAGCTCTCTGAAATGGGGCCTCTAAACCCAAACCAATGGGCCTACCCTCACAAAATGTTCGTAAAGAGGTACGTACACTACTTGGGGCACCACCTTCTTTTGGGAGTGGAGAAGGAAACCAATCAAAATAACACTTGCTCTCACCCACTCAAGCAACACATTTTGAAAACCCCCTTACTCTATATACACTTTGGACACTTGAACACCATCAACGATTATGCAACCGAATGCCGTGCATCAAAATGAAATATGCAATTTGTGGAATATCATTCACCTTCTCCCCATAAGAATACCCATAATACATCCAAACTCTTCCTCTCTCAAGCACTCATCAAAAAATCATGCGCACAAGACTTGCCTCTCAAACACACGAGAGAATCACTTACATCAAACTAACACACTTTGGATAGAGAGCTCATCTCCATCTATGCAATGCCGTGACACAAATAAAATCACCATGAGAGGTAGCCACATGCATACGTAATGAAGCAAAAGAGAGTTGGAGTGAGAAATTTCTTTAGAACAATTGAATAAGTGTGGAGAAACAAACCAATGGTAAATTGAGAATAGAACACTTACTTGATTTCTCGCACACCTTTTAAGGGGAGGACATATGCTGGCTAACCATCACGAAATGCGACACTTGAAAGTTTTGAAGATGATTTCATGATCATTAACATAACCATGAGAGAGATCATGATGTATTTACAAGTTATTGAGGTGCTACAAATGATTTATTGGGTTGATGGAGTAAGAGATTGTAGAATGGAAAGAGTGGAGAATAGAGTTGCACTTCCTCCAAGGAGGAGGGTTAGGAGGGAGGATGTGAAAGAGGGAGAGTTGGGGTTTTCTCTACTATTGATCAAGAAACAACATGAAGTTGAAAATATAGGTGTGTGTGTGTCCTTGAGTCTCTCCAAGGGGGCTATTTATAGTTGTGTAGGAGTGGGATTATGCTACACTTAATTAGGGTGAGTGATTAGCCCTAATTAAGTGTCCTTTGACCACTCATTGAATATCGGACATAAAAGGGACTATTTTTTCACCAAAAATATCATTTTAGACCGTGAAGGCTCCATAGGGGTGCATAATGTAGGTGGGCCCCACCATGAGGCCCTACGGGTGGCTCCTGCGGGGTATCTCAACTTGTCTGTCTTGGCATTTAGAAAGCATCTTTAGGTTGGTCCCATCACATGCAAGTGACCTTGAACACTCATTGATCTTCTAGAAGATGAGTAGGGGAAAAATAAGATCTCACTCTCTTGATTTACTTGATTTACAGTTCCCTTTTGCTGCGAATCTGACAGATTTACACTATTTTGACCATAACTTTTTACCTGTAGCTCGGAATGACATGCTTCAAAAGGCAAATTTGACCTTCTCAACATGTTTGATATGAATTTGGACTATTCTTCACACCCATGCACCAAGGAATTCGGTTTGGAAGGTCCACACTAGGCTAGGTAACCTTTTGCTTCCAAGTCTTCTTGTATGGGCCCTTTGCTTGTATGCATCCAAGGGGAATCATGCTTTTTC
The DNA here is from genome assembly GCF_014529385.1 of Adiantum capillus-veneris. Classification (NCBI taxonomy): domain Eukaryota; kingdom Viridiplantae; phylum Streptophyta; class Polypodiopsida; order Polypodiales; family Pteridaceae; genus Adiantum; species Adiantum capillus-veneris. The sequence continues at coordinate 50,405,974 of NC_140949.1, read as the reverse complement.
AAAAAGCTATGATGTTTAAAAAAATAGAGGAGGGCCCAATATTATTTTCTTGTGAAAAGAATATACAATTGGAGTCTTTTTGAAAGGAGAAAAACTATATGTATATTCTTAAGAGATATTGGGCCACCTATGTAGGGGGCATAGAAGACTTGTAGAGATGGACCATAATCTTTGGTAAAGACAAGTGGAGAGCTGATTTCCATGGTAATTTATCTATATGGGATGGAAGATGGATATATTATTTTTCTACTACTAATTCACAAGAGGTAAGAAAGTTTGGGGGTAGATAGTTGGTTATGCTTACTTTTATTTACAAAGCAAAAAGAAAAGGGTGGTAATATAAATATATGACTAAGGTGACATTTTTGGGAAGAGTACAATGTATGTGTCGCCACAAAGGTTAAACGAAGAGGGGGAATTTACTCTAGATAACTTAATAGCGTAGAAAAATATATACACATATGAGGAAGAGGACGTTGAGTAGGCTGAAAAATGTTGCAAAAAGATGGTTACCATTTTATGCCACTCAATGTCTTTTTTTTAAATGTCTTTAAAAAAGGGACCATTATAAAAGGGCGGGCACATAACTCATTCACACTTTTCACTTTCACAACTCTTGAGGTCCTCCACTCTCTTTCTACACCCCAGGCTAGACATGGACGCCTCCACAGCCTCTGCATCTGCACCCATATCCACCCCTTTGTCACGCTTCATCCTCTTCCTCAAGGATACCAAATACAAAGGGAAGTTGGACCTCCACACCTTCTTTACTCGTCTCCCTGACCTTGACGCCACAATTTCCCTTCACATGATGCATTTGCCAAGATTTTTGCGTTCATGAAGGAGCACATCATAAAATATTCCGTATCTATCTCCCCACATGCAGGGATCTAGGTGCCTTGCGATATTTTGTGCTACATACTCAAAGGTGATCGCTCATTCTCCAAGCGTTTGTGACAATTCCAAGTAATTGCCGCCGACGCAGGCCATTTCTTGGACGAGCAAGCCCCAGGGGTGTCAGCGCTCAAGAAGCACAAGTTGGGGGTGGAGTACCTTTCTCGGATAGCAACATTCATCTTTTTGGTGAGCGAGGAACCTAATTTGGAGGAGCTCCGCCTACCACACCTTCAGGTTGGGTCCTTCATCAAGGACACCAAGGAGCAGGTGGTTGACCCCATGAATCTTGCAACAAGGACAAACACTTCAGCTCGAGTACCCTAGGAGGCTCGAGGAGGTGGTAGAGAAATCCATTGTCGTGGTTGGCCTTAGTGATATTATACTTCCACTACCATCGACGGATGAGGCTATCCCAGAGGTGGAAATAAGCCATTTCTCCTCGGTGCTAGTGGATGGGGAGGATTATGTGTTTATGCATGATTTGGAGAAAGCATTTGGTATGTGCATGGATGAATGCTTGAGCGTGCTATGCAACAACACCAAATGTCCCTTGGACAATACGCCAGATGCCCTTGAAAGCAAGCTCTTGCCACTTGGGGACTTTGTTGCAAACATTATTGCAGTTGTGTGTGTGGAGGTCCTGGCAGCAGAGCAGTTGCACGTGGTTGATGAAGAATTCCAAGCCATGCAAGCCAAGGTTGAGGCTGCTAGGATGCCTATGCCACTATGCAAACCCCCATCTGATGATCCAAAGCTCGTAGCGTGGTGCATGGGAGCATTGACTTGGATGGAAAGGGCAACAAGGAGGAGGATGACAAGAAGCAGGAGGTAAACTCTATCCTAATGTTCAAGTTTTTATTTTATCATTCATTGTCTTTTTTCTCAACCTTGATTGGTTTATGACAAAACGTCATGGAGGTTGATGATTTTGTAGCAAGAACAGGTGGCAAGTGGACTTTGGAACTCAGTCTTTCCTTGCGCATTACCTAGGACAACTCCCCCCTGGCGATGTGGCCATTGTCCATAATGAATTTACTCCCCAAGACCATTTTATGACTTGGTCGTTGAAAGCTTTGAGTAAGGTTTTGTGTTTGAGCACCATTGCTCAAACTGCGCATCTTGTGTTCCTAGTGTGTAGATCCCTTGTAAGCACAACATTTGGCATTGGCTTCCGTGGTAAAGTGCTTGCCCAAATAGGGATACGTGCTTCCATTGGCTCAACTGACCCAAAGGCCATAGCGCAGTCCCTCTTGACTGGGGAGTTGCCTTACGAGCAAGAGAGGTGCCAGGAAATGGTTAAGAAAATTATGAACTCGTCAGATACATGATCAACTTTTTGGAAGTAATAAAAAATATTTCAAATTGCCTCTCTATCTTGTAGATTCTTCTAAATGTGATATGTCAATCTTGAAAATTGTTGTAATTGGTGATATGTTTCAATAAGCTGTGTCTTTTTTGCTTGAAGTAACAACACAGCGGAAGTTGGATGCACATGATACTTCTTTCAACTTACCTTAATTCTGGGGAAAGTATAAAACATATCTGAGTGAAAAGAAGTGGTTTCTCTAAAGTAATGCTACAAAAAAAAATTGCTTTCACTTAATCTATTTTTTAAGTATCCTGGGGGGCAGAGAAGCCTACCAAGTGCAAAAAAAAGGGTGGCCACAAGGGCACGCAAATGGCCCATCCATCAGTTTTGGATGGCCAATTTGCGCGCCCATGTGGCCACCCTTTTTTTTGCATATTGAACCTATGTTTGCACTCAAGGACACTAGAAAAGGTGAAATCAACTTAGAATTTAAGTTTTCAAGCATATTATCACCTCCTTCAGCTCTACCTAATACTTCCTTGCACCAAAAGGCCCAATTACATTGAACATTAAAAAATCCTAATTTAATGTTGCATAGACACTTGGTTTCACAATATGTTCACTTTTCTGGTATCCTATGGGGTAATCAATGCTTGAAAGTGCAAAAAAAATGGTGGCCACAAGGGCGCCAAATAGGTCATCCAAAACTGATGGATGGGTCATTTGCGCGTCCTTGTGGCCACCCTTTTTTTTGCACTTGGAACCTATGTTTGCACTCAAGGACACTAGAAAAGGTGAGATCAACTCAAAATTTAAGTTTTCAAGCACACTATCACCTCCTTCAGCTCTACCTAATACTTCCCTGCACCAAAAAGCCCAATTACATTGGACATTTGAAAAATCTAATTTAATGTTGCATGGACACTTGGTTTCACAATATGTTAACTTTTTTGGTATCGTATGGATTAAACAAAGCTTGAAAGTGCAAAAAAAATGGTGGCCACAAGGGCGCGCAAATAGGCCATCCAAAACTGATGGATGGGCCATTTGCGCGTCCTTGTGGCCACCATTTGTTTTGCACTTCATAGGCTTGTCTGCCACATAGGATACCCTAAAAGTTAATGTTTGATTTATATTTAATTCTTTATGTTCAGAAACAATAAACTCAAATCACATGGATAGTAGACATAGTAGACACAACTGTTAATCATATTGTCATTGCAAAATCATCTCATTACAAAGATAAGGATATGCAATACAAAAAGAGGGGTAACTTTGGCTAATGCTCAAAGTCTCATCGCAATCGATGTGCAAGCTGCATATCTTTTGGCTGTATTGTCACTCGCTTTGCATGAATGGCACATAGGTTGGTATCTTCCAACATCGAAAAGATGTGGGCTTCTGCAGCTTCTTGAATAGCCTCTAGCGCTATTGCTTGCATTCTATACTGATTTCCATAGCTTTGAAGCACCTACTTCACTGTGCAAGCAAAGGGGGCACATCGAATTAAAAGCTCTGTAGTCTTCAAGTAGTGCTGGATTTCTGCAAATGCCCTTGCTATTTTTCGACGCCTCTACGGTTGTCTTGAGGGCACTTGCACATTTGCTGGTTGGTGGCGTTTAGGCTTCTTGAAGAAATTTGATTTGCGCTTGTTTACATGCTTAGGGGCTGGATCTGCAGCCTCTTCTGATTCATCCTCTTCCCTTGGCTCCCGATCTTGTCGTGTGGGGAGAGCTCCCTAGCCTCGAGGCAGTGTCTTCCTCCCAACGGGCACCCGATGTGTGTGCGGTATATCAGCTTGCTGCCATGGTGGCTCTGTCTCTAATTTAGTGTCTGTATGGACCGCTCGAGTCCTTGATGGTCCTTCTTGTGATTTTTGGCGTGGCTGCTCCTCCCTATCAAACTCTGGTGTTTGTTGGGCCTCTTCTTCTCTCCAACACTGGGCGCGTTGCTACATTCTTTGTCTAGGTGTTTCTTCTTGAGGACGGAAAGATTCTACAGCCCTTGATGACTCTTGTGCCCTACTACCATGCCCAATGTTAGAAGAGTGTCTGGAACGGCCAGGTGTTCGTGGCCGTTTTCTTGTCCCTTTAAGCCATGCCAGCTTCTCACATCCTTGGAGGGTGTTTTTGTTGGCAGGCGGATGCTCTTTTGTGGTTTGTTTGGTGCGTGCCATTTGCTATGGTAAGAGCTCACCTGTGCTAAACAAATGAGTGGTTTATGAGAGCATGCAATATTTATAAGGGCCCATTTAAAAAGGCCACCGTTCACACTAATTTTGGAAAAAAACTAATATTTTTTAAATGGACATGTTGTTAAGAGTTGGACCCTGTGTTCACGTGTAATGACTCGCATAAAATCCACTTTGACCCTTATCGCACTCTGCATTGACACCATGCAACATGCTTGGCAGGGCCTTGCGACATTTGCCACTTGCTCCTATGCTCTTGACGACTCCATTTTCGCAATTCATAGCAATCTTGGATTGTCGCACACCTTTATTGTGAGATTACGAGCAAATGTTGTGCAAAAAAACCAGTTGAACATCTCCTCCAAATAATTGGATTGCACCATTCCACCCACCATGTCGAGTATTTTTGAAGTACACCCCCCTTGCTTGATAATGGGACTTCTCCATGCCTTGAGTGCTAAAAATTTCAAGCGATCCATATTTGTGCATAAAAAATGCACCATGCACAAACAAGATATGTTGTTCACATGAGTAAATGATCCACATTATTTAATGAAAACAATCCCTTGTAATAAGTTCACCATGTAGCATGGCTTACCATGTAATGTGTGATGTTATTTTCACCCCAAGAAAGGGTGAAGACCTTGGTAAAATCCCCCAAGGCTTCTTGAAATGATTGGCATTGTTCTTCTGTTCTGCTGCTAAGGCCCATAAGCTTGACCATTTTATCAAAATGTGCCCAATCTTACTTGCGCTTGTTTGCAAGCTCGCCATTTGAATCATTGCCAGTAGTAGTAGGTTTGCATAACACCTTCCAAAGCTCCCAAAGGTTACCTGCCTGCTGGTTGGAGCTGTTTTGAGCAGCATATCGACCTGTCTTTCCTTGGGAAACTTTCTTCAAAAAGTGTCTGGCTTTTAGTTCTGTAACATTTAATGGCCTAGTAACTTGTGTGTAGCGGAAAATAGCATGAACACAGTGAGAATTTTATTATAATAGATTCCTAATGAGAATAACAAGAGTGCTTGGGTGGAGAGAGAAACAAAAAGCATAACACCTAGTTAGATAGCATGAAGAATACTTCAAAAGAGAGAGAAATTAAGCAATTGACAACATTTGAGGACCGGATTTGCATGGAGCCGGTCCCCCCTCCAAAAGGCTTTGTGTTATGGTTTCTCCCATCAAGAGAAACATTTTACAATACATTTCTTTGTGTTCCTTCAATACTAGCTAGTGCAATGAAGATGGAAACTTCAAGCAATAAGCACAACACTTATCAAACACAACATCAATTCCCTCACGGTCTCAGACCCAAGACCTCACACACCTTCGACGATGGGTGAGAGCTAGTGGGGTATGAGAGTAGATTGAGAGGAAGAAGGAGTAGTCTTACGAGAAAGATGTACATCTCCTCACATAATCACTTATATTAGCACAGATTAGCTTAGTAATTAGCATGGTAGAGAAGATGAGAATGCATTGAAGCTTGGCTCTTGGTTGGATTTGCATCACAAAGCCAAGAGTTGTTGGTGTAGGCCTCCCTTCTCACAAGCTTGGAGTAGGTGGTAAGCTTTCCATTAAAGCTTGAGAAGGAGAGGGAGACTCTTCTTGCTTCACACATTGGTTGTGTGAGTGTGTAAGTGAATAATGCCTTGAGGAAATCAGCCCCCTCTCTCTCTTGGTCGACCTCCCTTGCTAATTGCTCATGCTACAGCCCTATTAGGCCTCCCCAGACCTAGCCAATGGAAATTAAGCAGCGTAAGTGATAGACTTTTGACATGTGTCCCCCTTTCCCCTTTTGTGAGAGCTTTAGGTAATTAATAAATGCAACTAAACTCTCACTTGACCCCTTTGACTCCTAGCCAATAGGAATCAGGCAAGCCATTGGGTTGTTGAATACTCATTAGACCCCTTGGGAGACTGTCCAATAGTCTTCTAGAGAGCTTAATTCTTATTGGTTCTTTTATTAAGTGATTTTCAATTGATTAAACTAGATTTACTCTAGCCTATCCACCTCCAAGGTCATCCAATAGGATTTGAGTACACCTTGTGGGCATCTGGGCCAGGGAGTTGACATGTGTCCCTCATTCCCTTTGTGTAAATGGAGCTTGTGTGTGTGAGTTTCTCTCTCATCTCCTACAACTAGGGCTCGCCCCCTCCTATGGAGGGGTGCATGAAGACTTTTGGGAAGCATCCAATTTCCCTAATGTTTGACCTTTGGACACAACCTTTGAATTTTGGAACCTTAGCATTTTGGAAGTCTTAATGGGCTGAACCTTAGGGTATTTTAAGCCCATTGTTGCACATTGCTCTTTTGTAGATGCCCCCCCCCCCCCCCCCCTTTGGATCCCTATTTTCCCTCCTTTGGATCCCTAATGTGGTTGGTTTGCTAGCCTAACCAATATTCTAGCTTTTTCTCCCCTGGAACTTCCCCATATTAAATGATCAGTTTAACATGAGAAAATCATATAGGAGAATTAGATATTGATTATTATGACATTACCTCTCTCTTGAAATCATAGTCGTCCTCGGTAGAGAAGATAAAGCATATTCATTAGTTCTTTTCCTAGCAGGTAGAGGATCCCTATGTTACCCTACGACATCATTCCAGAATGGATGACTAGTCCATTTGGCGCTTGAGAGCCTAAGCTGCTGCAAGCATGTCTGCACCTTAGTCCTATCAATCTTCCATAGTAGAGTGACAAGATTTACTTGGTGTTTGGGACACGTCGTCTCCCCAAACTTGATCTCAGCATGCATACTACTTCATTTTTGTGCACGATAAAGAAAAAGAGAGTCTTATAAGACAAAAAACTTTGTTCATTTTGCTTACTCTTGGGAAGCATTGTAAGCATTGACAAGGTTTAGGTTATCCTTTAATTGTATGCCTTGCATCCATCTAGCATCTTCAAAAGGATAATTCTTAAACTTAATAAGATATCATTGGATAGTCTTACCGCCTCTTAGTACCTTGTCTTCATGTCGGAGAATGGACTCGGGCTGTAGCACCTTTTCTTGGTCCTCGATCTCCGGTGGGTCTTCAATAGTAGGTTCTTGAGGTGGCTCTCCTTTGTAAGGCTTTAATAGGCTCACATGAAAAGAATTGTGTATGAGCCAATGGCTGGGCAACTTGAGTTGATAGGCCATCTCATTGATTGGCTTAAGAATCTAGAAGGGACCATAGTACCTATTTGCTAACTTAGCATAGTACTTTTGGTGTCCCGTAGGATTCTTGCCCGTCGTGTACCTTAATCGAGCCTTGGGAAATTTGATTAAGACCCAATCATTTTCTTTAAAGGCTTGGGCTCTTCTGTGCTTGTCAGCAGCAGCCTTTTTCCTTTGATGTGAGATAGAGATATTATTCTTAATCTTTTGGACAGATTCTTGTAGGTCTCGGCTATACGATCTGCAGCGAAGATCTTCCCGTCTACCTTAAGTAGTAGGGCACTTTTTTATCTTCCTTCAATTACCTCAAAAGGTGCTTTTCCCGTGGAAGTATGTACATTGTTATTGTAGGAAAACTCCACTAAGGGTAAGTACTTCTTCCATTGGGATCTTTGATCTACTTCCATTACATAGGCTTTTAGTAGATCGAGAATTGTTAGGTTAGCTATTTCACTTTGGCCATCTGTTTGCGGGTGATAGGCCGAAGAGAAATTTAGCCTTGTTCCTAAATTTTCAAAGAGACCCTTCCAAAAATTACTGGTCATTCTAGGATCTCTATCCAACACTATGGACATTGGCAAGCCATAGTACTTGAATATTTGTGAAATGAAGAGGGTTGCCATTTGATGGGCTTTGATAGTCTTTCTGTTGACAGGTATAAAATGAGCTTGTCTACTGAACCTGTCTACTATCGTCCTTATTCCTGTATTCCCATGGATAGACTTAGGCAATCCAAAGTTAAAATCCATGGATATGATTTCCCATGTGAATTAGGGATTGGAAAAGGTTGGATCAATCCAAGTTGCTTCCCTCTATCAAACTTCGTCTTCTGGCATACCACACATTTGGAAACATACTCTTGTATGTTTGCTTTTATGGTAGGCGAATAGAAATACGTTTCAATTTCCTTTAGGGTAGACTGAATCCCTCTATGCCCCGCATAAGGATGAGCATAAGATTCATACATTACTTTCTCACGTAGTGAGTTAGTAACGCATAGTCTATTGCCGTAGAGAAGATAACCATCTTGTAAAGTAAATGGTTCCTCTTTCTTCCCTAATGCAAGGGCTGAAATCACATCTCTAAAATCAGGATCGATAGAATACTCATCTATCATTGAAGATAGATCATTGTGAGTTGCTATGAAAACCGCATTCACTCTCGGCCGTCTTGAGAGTGCATCGGCTACTTGATTATGCTTGCCAACAATGTGAGCAATATGAAAATGAAATCGCGAAAGAAAATTTGCCCACCTCATTTGTTTGTCGGAGAGCTTGGTCTGCGTCATGAAGTACTTAAGACTTTGGTGATCCGTTCGTAGAATGAAAGGAGTCCCCAATAAATAGTGCTTCCATGAGTCTAAGGTCCTGCTACTAGTGAGAACTTTTCTATGAAGCATCTATAGTATGCACACATACTGTTAAGGCGGTTACGCCGCTAGCGGAAGCTAAATAGCGAGAACTCAACCAACAACAGAATTTGTCAGACGAGGACGGAGCTTGACCCGCAGGCGCATGGAAACAACTAGGTGGGTGTCAAATCACCTACTCGACCTTCTAATGACAATCACTACTAAGGAAATCAAATCTAAGCTCTAAAATACGCAAGTGACTGAAATCCGTACTAGGAACGAATGCTATACGAAACAGGATCTAGAATCATCGAATCGATCTCAAACTCAAGGGGAAGTCTATACACTAGGTAAGAACAACACCCTAAAGACTTGAACTGCAAAATCAACCTATAACCACTCCGTGCGGTAAACGCGTATGAAGACAGGCCGAAAAATACAGGTGACCGAAACTTGACCCCGATGGTACGAATGTGTAGCTCTACTCGTTGTGGTTCTATAGATATGCTGCACGCTCTATTCCGACACACGAGTTGGAAGAAAACTCACACCGAAGCTCGTAGGAACTTACCACACATAGAAGCCGATAGTGCGCACTCTTGGTATCTGTGCGTAGCTCTCACCGTTGCTAACACAATGGTGGTGTCGCTTCTCCAATGGCGGCCCCGTAGCTCGCGTAGCAAGGAGATAAGACTCTCTCTCTCTCTCTCTCTCTCTCTCTCAGACACAGTCCCGGCGCTCAAAAACTCACTTTGATTAATAATTGAATCTCCCTTAGGTTACAAAACTTTGGCTTATATACCTCAGCCTTGGAGGTGAGAACATCTCTAATTATTTACATCAGCAGGTGAAATTACGTCGGGATTACAGGCTGGAAACTCAATTGAGTCCCATTACTTAATGAATGGCTCAAATCAAAATTAATGTCGGAAAGACATTTATTACAATCAATGGTTACAAAATGATGGGTGTGAGCAAAAATGTGGTTGTGATCCTCTGCTGGCTCAACACTCCCCCCTTCCGCGTTCATGTCGTCCCTGACATGACTTTGAGGCTTGATCAATAGAGTCCTGTCGTCTTGAGCATCTGCAAATGTGATTCGTAGCGTAGGTTGCCGATGGTCAAGGTTGGGCCGAATATTTTGCTTTCGTGAGTGAAAAAGCCGGTGTAGAAAGCTTCTTCGAATGTTTGCATGTGGAAGCTAGGCAAAAACATAATTCTTTGGTATAAGAGATGTAACACCTTTGGTGATGGCTGCAATGAAAGATCATACATCATATCCGTCACTGTGTCGGCCGTCGATAGTAGACTCGAGGTCGTGGCTTTATCTGGCGCGAACACTTCAATGCATGCTAAGAGAGTCCTGCAGATTTTCTTTAGCATCTGACACGAAAGGTCAGGAGAGCCAGTAAAGAGTTTGATGGTGCCCGTTAGGGTTTTCACCATGTAGGCTTTACCTATTCTCTCTCCTTCCTTTGGTCCTGGCATCCTGGGATAATTAAGCCAATTTGGCTTCTTTTCTGCAATCCTACCATGCTCTTTCCAGTTTCTGACTCTTGGCACCGGTCAGAAGGTTGCATCCTCCCGAATCTCCTTTGGAGCCTCTACCAAGTAGATGAGGTAGGTTGGGTATTTGTTCAGCCAACCTTTCCTCCATCTAGGTTGAGAATCTACAACCTTCTTTGATTGTTCATCCTTTGTGATGTCGCCTTCATAAAGAGCGACATACTGCTCCTCCTCTATTCTCTTTTTCGTCTTTATCACTTCAAATTTCATCAGAGGGAAAGGCAGGCTGGGTTGCATCCACTCTTCGTGGAGCACTTTTGTGTCTAAACCTTGAAGTCTAATGGAGATGAGGAGTCTCCTTTCCCATTCCATTTCCGCCTTGGCACTTTCCTCTGTTGACTTTTCTATTTGGTCCTGGAGCCTTTGTTCTTCTCCTTCAGAGATTCCTGAAGTCGAGGCGACTTCTTGAACTGGGGCTGGATCTTCGATTGTGGTTGCCTCTCCAGTTTCTGGTAGCTCTATGGCTGCTCCCCCTGCTTCTTCTTGTGGTGTCTCTGTTTCTCTTCTTTGTTGCTCTTGGAGGTCTTGGAGCTGTTTGCAGAGGGCCTCATTTTCTGTCCTTAGTGTTTGGTTTTCTGATGTGAGCCTCTCCTCTGCAGCCAATGATCCCTCCACCATGTGCAATCTTTGTACTTGCTCTAACCTCAGCTCTCTTTGCAAACTTCTGACCTGCTCTTCCAGAGCTGGTACGAGGGCTCCCTCTTGTTCTGTTCCTGCTCTGCTAGCTCTAGGGGTGGTCCTGAGTCTCATGATTGTCCTTTCTTGAAGTTCGACTCTTTCCCTTAGCTCAATGAGCTCATCCTTGGCTGCCTCCAGCTCATCTTCTATTCGCTCCTTTGCTTCCTGTGAACTTGTTACCTCTCTTGAAGCTTCGGCTAGTTGGAGTATCAAGCCGTCTCTCTCGTTTTCTGCGTCGTAGAGTGATGCTTTATGACTTTCAGATTCAGTCATAGCATTCTCTAACTTCTTCTGCAACTGTGCTTCCTTTTGTTTTGCTGTCTCAAGTGCTACTTCCTTTTCTCTGGATCTTTCTTTAATCTTGCTGAGTAGTTCATGCACCATGTGCATGTCTTTTTCATCTTCATCTGTCAACTTGACAGCTCTTTCTGCCACCACCCCCAATGGCTTCGGCTCGTCCATTTTCTCTTTACTCTCCATTGTACCCTTTGTCTTTTCCTTCGTCCCTTTCCGATCATCTTGTTTCCGTAGGGATATCCCATAAACTGCCTCCAGGGCCTCTACTTCACTGTATCCGATCGCTACCAGATCCTCGTAATCATCTTTCTTTTGCTGAACTGGATCTATCTCCTTTTCCTTGGTCCCGGCCTTCGGCTTTTCCATAACTTCTGTTTTTATTTCTATTGTGGTTTCCTCCACAATAATTTCCATCTTCTTCGGGCTTGGTACAACAGTAAAAGAGGGCTGATTGTCCTCAGTCATCTTGGCTTTCCCTTTGTTTGCTTGCCCGTCTTTCTCTTGAGGTTCAGTAGACTCATCTACTTTCTTCTTCCCCTTGTCGTCCTTTTGCAGCTCAGCTTTTAAAAGCTGTACTTCCTCTTCAGTATAAGGCTCGACAGGTTGCCGCTCCAGTATGGCCTCCGACTCCTCATAAGCTCTAATATATTGATCATATTGATCAACATGTGGCCTGGCTGAGCTGGTTCCGACTTTACTGGGGTCTGGCACCCACATTTCTTCGAAGTCCCCCTTTAGAACTCTTTCCGCTCTAAACTGCTCCACCAGCCTTTCCATTCTTGCGGCTTTTTGACTTTTGGTTTGCTTGGGATCGGCCTTCTTCTTCACTTTCTTCTTGAGCGGCTCGTCCACGGCCTCTTCAGGTTCTGAAACTATTTCTAGTTTTCGGCGTGCTCTTGTGGACGCCCTCTTGGATACTTCTTGCTGTTCTTCCTCCTCATCGGCTTCTCTGAGCCACTCATTCTGGGAGGGAATCTGTGGACCTTGATCCCTAGCTCCAATAGCTTCATAAGCTATTCTTGTTAGGATTTATCCTCCTCCTATGTACTTTGGCTTCTGGTTGTGCATGGCGATTACTTGCTCGTGGATGTATTGAGCATAATTCACCTCTTTTGGCATGTTGCTCTTCAGTGCCCATGTGATGGTTGTCGCAATGGCATGGGGTGGTGTAGTATACTTCTGCGGTCTTTTACTGCACACATGGAAAAATTGGTTGTATAATCGGCAAAGGGTTGCCGCTCGTTGATCTGCCATATCTCCGTAGGTTGTATTTTGTTTCTTTGATCCATAGACCTCTATGGCCTCCCTTCTTTCCCTGACAGAACTCCCTTTGTTGTGCAGCTTCAATGCATCTGCAATGAGCTGTGGAGTGATCTGTACTTCAACTGTTTCTCCATCCATGGCTGTCAACGTGGCTTTCCCATCCTTCTGAATGGATGTTGCCAACTCATACACTCTTCTAGTGTCTACACCTGATGGTCTCGAGGTGAAGAACCTGTGTAAGTCAGCCTTTTCCAGGTATCTGCTTATGTTCTCTGATCTGCTATAATCCACTAATTCTCGTGGGATCATAGGTACATCGACCGATTGCCCTTGAGGATCTCTGAAAGTCCCCTGGTAGATCTTTATTCCCTCTTTTTCTAGTACTGCTTCCTCCACCCAAGTCTTGGTTGGCTTGAGGGTTTCTGTTGGAATATCAAAAGGTTCTGCTTCTGCAAGAGCGTCCTTGACGGTTGGTCTTTTTCTCTTAGTTGCCGATGACTTAGCGGAATCCATGGATCCTGTAACTCCAATTTCAGAAGTTAGCGTCTTTTTAGTACTGAAAGCCGAAATGAAGCTTTTAACTATTCAAATGACTTGAAAATTGAAACATGAGCTATTCAGGGCCTAAGGATGCAATGTAGGTGAAAAAACATGCAAACTGGGCTCAAAAACATGCTTGAGACATCATACGCGTATGATGTCTTTTGTGTCAGAATGACTTCATATTGGTTGTGCTTGTAGCTGATAGTGTATACATGAGTATCATATGCTTGGATTTGAGTTTGGATACCATTTGGTCAAGTTTTGGCCAGTTTAGTCCAGTTCAGGCTCTTGGCAAAATTTTGAAAGGGAAATGGATTTTATGATCCAAATTGGGTAAAACTTGGTGGATTACTTTCAAATGGCATGTAGAACACTTCTGTTTGGTGGGTGAAGCCCTGAGGTGCCAAAATCACATAGTGAGACATCATACGCGTATGATGTCTTTTAGTGCATTTTTTGACCAATTTCCTCTATAAGCTTGGTTTTGGCTTTAGATAGGCTTATTCAGTGGATTTATCAAGTTTGGATAGAATTTGGACTAAAAATGGCTCTGGAGACATCATACGCGTATGATGTTTTTTTCATCAATTTTTCATGGATTGGTTCTGTGGACTCTCCATGTGCTAGTGAAGGACTGTTTATACTCAAATCTTGGTTTGGACTTGAATATGTTGGATTTGGGACAAAAATAGGCTTTGTATGAAGGATTTTCTCTTAATTGGGCTAATGGGGTGATCCACTTGACCAAATGGTTCCAAACTTCATATGTAGCATGTATTAGATATATATAATGGATGTATGATGACAAATGAGCATTTTTGGCTCTGTAAGTGCAAATAGACATCATACGCGTATGATGTCTTTTGTGTCAAAATGGTGCTTTTTGGTTCCAGATAGCTTGTAGATGTGTTAATCAACAATCCTACAAAGTTTCAATGAGTTTGGAGTTATTTTGACAAAATTAGGACCAAAAATCAATTTTATGGCCTACTTTGCGTCTTTTTGGTTTTCCTTGGGTTTTCTAACTCCAATTCTCATGATACTTGGTTCATAGGATGTGATTAACATGTGGAATGAGGCTATGCACTCAAATGTTGAAATGGATGTGAAAATCATTCTGTGAGACATCATACGCGTATGATGTCTTTTCTTGAAATGTTGGTCTTTTTGTGCAAAGAATGCTTTGTGCTAGTGCCCTAAGCCCTGCTAACTAGTTTTCAACTTAAAAAGTCATCAGTTTAGCTAAAAAGCCCCCTTATAGGCATTTCAGTCTCCGAAGTCGCGTTTTTGCCTTGGAGTTGAATTTCTTCAACTTTTCTTCTTGAGAGTTGCATTTCCAGCTCATTGGATATGTTGTGAAGCCATCCAGTTGGTTGGACTTGACTTTGGCTCCCCGTTCTCCATCTTTCTCCATTTGGTTGCCCGAAAGCGTCTTTTTCACCATCGGTAAGTGAATCAGCTTTCTTTTGGGTTTTGCTTGCAAACATAAGTCATCCATGTATATTTTAAGCTGCTTGTGAAGTTTCATGTCATTTGGTCGTCAATTTTAGCCGTTATGCCAAAATGACGCTTTGTGTGTCCACAGCCGAATTGGTTGTTCCGACCTACTTTTGGTGATCCAAACCCGGAGATACTCCATGGTTGCATTGCCCTCGATGTTGTTAAGCTTCCTGAGAAGTTTTGTGTCGTTCCGACAACTTTTTTCTGTTTGCCTCTTGCAGGCTCTGTTGACCTAGGGTTTTTCCAGTCGTTCTTTCTCGAGCTTTGAGTGCTAGAAACTCATCTCCTATACTAGGGTAACCCACCTCTAAGTTCTTGCAAAGTTTGGTTAGGCGGTTGTGCCCCTACCTAGCGTTCTTCCCCATTCCCCGTCTGCTCTTGTTTCTTGGTTTTGGTGAGTTTTCGCGACAAAAGTTAACGATAAGCATCAAAAGCTTATGGCAACGAGTCTACCTCTCATGTCTGGTGTCCTCTGAGCTCTCGTAGCAGTCGTAGAAGGCGGTAGAAGGTCGGATGCTCCTGTGTGCTCTTTGCTCTCTCCAAGAAGGTAATAGTGGAAATGAGCTTGATAGTGAAGTGAAAAATACTTAACTTCGGGCTTCCCGGATCACTTGTTACCAAATTTGACATGTGCTCCTATCTCGTCGTGAAATGCACTTTAGGATTTGAAATTTCTCAATTTGGACTCCGTTTGACCTGTTTCTGAGAAATCTGTCCACTTTGCCAAAATTCTGTCATTTCGGGCTTTCCGCAACTTTTTCAGAATTGTACCCCATTTTTACCATGGGTTGCCCTTGTCATTAGGATCATCACCGTCTATTCTTTTCTTTTTTCCGATCTCATTTCACCTGCTTTTTTATTTTTCTTTTATTTTTATTAAGAAAATCATAAAAAATAAAGGAAAATAGCAAATTGAAGCCAAAAAATTCCAAACATACACGATAAATAGCTGGTAACCCTGTGTATATGAATATACACTTCTTTGTGATTTTTGGACTTGGATTACCACTTTTTTCCACTTTTTAGCTCCAAAAACACTCTTATTTAGTGATATTTACACATCTAGAGACCCAAATTCATCATTTGATCTCTTCTTGTTGCAAAACAAGGTATATAAGGGCATAAATATTATCAATATCCGCAATCAAACATAAAAAATTGCAAAATCATGTAAGACACTGCCCTTGTAATATAATTTTTGTTTTTCTTTGTTTTTTCCGCTTGTAGCTGCTTTGTAGCTCCTGTATACCTCCCCCCCTCCTAGTCTGAGTCCTCCCGGACGACTATGAAGTGTCTGTGGGTGAAGCATTGTAGTTGTTTTGGTCATAAGTTCCCAATGTAATTGTAGAGCGATGATACAACAGTCTTTCCAATAAAGCTGCTCTTTGTTTGATTGAAGGATTGGTGGTCGGGTTTTGGGTTGGTTTTGGCACTTCGGTAGTAGAATCAGTAGATGGATTCTTCGTTACCTTGTTGTCTTTTTTCACAATCCAAATCTGCTTCCGCTTTGCTTGTGCTTGCCACAAAATCTTTGCGACCCAAACCTGCTTTGTTCTGTGTGTTGATTTCCTCGCCTTGAAATACCTACGAGTTTCCGTTGATTGTATCGAAGGAAGTTCCTGCTTACAAATCTTTGGGATCCAAATTTGCTGGCTGTAGCTTTGTGCCGTCATGAACTTCTTTGGAATCCAGATCTGTTTCACTGTCCTTGATTGTCGGGGATCACTCTGTTGTCTGGTATTGAAGACTCTGTTTTCCACCTTTGTGTTCTCTGGCACAGCCTTTTTTGGTCTCCATACCAACTTTGACTCCGTTTTTTTCCAAGGTTGAGCTGTTATATTATTGCTTGTCTTCCTTATCCACTGTTGAGAATTCCTCGTCGAAGAGTAATCCGGTTGTATAGAAACTTTTGGTTGCCATTGCTTCTTCTTTTTCTCTGTTTGTTGTTTGCCCTTGTCCGTGGATTCTTCCTTTGGAGTTGGCTCTGCTCCTTTGGTGAACTTAACTGATTGACTTTCACCTTCGTATTTGATAAGCACTGATTTAGAACTCCAGTCAATCATTGCATTGTATTGCTTCTGCCATGGTTGTCCTAGCAATAATGGATGTTGTGTAGCTTGGTCTTCAACCACGTAAAACATATGAGGATACACATACTGGTTAATCTGTATATGTAAAACTGTGCATCCGACAGTTTTGATTGAATTCTCAGAGTAACTCTTTAACTCTTGCTTGGCAGTTTGTAGTTTAGTGTCATTTGTCAATTGTCTATACAAACTGAGTGAAAGTAGGTTAGCTTGAGCTCCTGAATCCAATAGTGCTCTGGCTTTGATTTGGTTGGTTCCTACTTTGCATTCAATGATGGGTTCTTCTTTGTCATTCCCATTTCTGTTATACTGACTGCGTTTATTCGTATTGCTCCTTCATTGCGCTGTTTCTGACGCAGTAGTCTTCTTTTCTCCATTCTTTCCTTCGCCTCGGCTTGCGCTTCCTCCTCAATCTTTTTCTTTTTCTGGACACGCAGCTTTTCTTGATGTATTTTGAGAAGCATGTCTTGTGTTAGCGGCAACAGATACTTTTTCACTCTGCATCCACTAATCCAATTGGGCATTTCTTCTCCGTCTAATGTAGCAAGCTTGACGGCTCCACTTGGTGATAGATCTTTAATCACCAGAGGTCCCATCCCTCGCTTTTTAAGCTTCTTAGCATGCTGTTTCAGAGTGTAAACTAGGACATAGTCCCCAACTTTAAACTCTTTAGTCCGCACATGCTTATCAAAAAATTCCTTTTGTCGCCTTTTTTGAGCGTAGATGGAAGCTACTGCTTTTAGGCGAAGCTCATCTAGCTTTTCCAGGTCATCTATTCTATCAGAGAGCTCGTGCCCTGTCCACTCTAGATCCTTAGCCACCCTTAAGGTTGAAATCAAGAATTCTATTGGTAAGATAGCATTTAGCCCAAAAACCATGTTATATGGGGTCGTTCCTATTGATGTTTTATATGCTACCCTATATGCCCATAATGTTGAATGCAACTTTTGGTCCCAGTCAGTTCTCGACTCAGATACAATCTTCGTAAGGACCGTGCATATGGTTTTGTTTGTTGCTTCAGCTTGTCCGTTTGCTTGTGGATGATACGGGGCTGATTTCCTATGGATTACCATGAATTCATCTAGAAGGATCTCTATCACTTCATTTATGAAATGTGTGCCTCGATCACTCACAATTTCTATTGGCAATCCATATCGTACAAAGACGTATTCATATAGAAATTGTGCCGTGGTCCTGGCATCTGCTTTTTGAGTTGCCTTTGCTTCGACCCACTTTGTTAGATAGTCTGTAGCCACAACGATGTATTGTGCATGAGTCTTATATGCAGGAGGTGAAATGGGTCCGACATAATCAATCCCCCATTTTGCAAAAGCTCTTGCCCCCATCATTGGTCTAAGCGGCATATCATCTCTTTTAAGTGGTACTTTGGTCCGCTGACAGTCATCACACCGTTTAACGTATTCCTCAGCGTCCATATGTAATGTTGGCCACCATATTCCTGCGGCTAAGACAAGTTTTGTTGTCTTATCACCTGAGAAATGGCCTCCACCTACTCCTCCATGAGCTTGCTCCAGGATTATCACATACTCAGACTCTGATGCGCAAATCCTAAGCTGGTTGTCTTTACCTCTCTTATAGAGTTGATCTCCTATTAAAGCGTAATCTCTAGCTTCTGTCTCTACAGATTTCTGACGAGCTTTTGACGTTCCTTCTGGGAAAGTTCTATTTGTGAGATATTCAACAATATACTGACTCCATTCTGGAGCGATCATTATCTGATATAATGTCGAATACTCGGCTGGCGGTTTTGATGAACATACAATACATACAGTGACATATTCATGTACGCTTTCTTTCATTCCTGGCCAATAGACTCCCAATTGTAACAAATTCCTATATGTGTTCCTTCTTGAACAATGAAATGCACATTCCTGAACATGTGCTTCGCGCAGATATATATTATATTCCTCAGGATTGATGCATAGTCGTAAAACATGATCATTTCCCAATTGATACAACCTTCCTGCAACCAATTGAAGATTCTTGGATTGCTGAATAGCAATATGTTTCAGGTTGTATTCTCTTCTATCGAACTCTCCTCCATAGGTTAATAGGTCAACGACATTTTGAGACCACTTAGGTATCATTTCTATGTTGAACAAGTACGCGTCTGGCATGTCGTCATCTACTCCTATAGGGTCTTCTCCATTCGTCAATCGCGAAAGATGATCAGCTCTAAGATGTGTTTTTCCTTTCTTTACTACTACCGTGAAGTCGAATTCCAGTAAGATAATGAACCATCTCACTATTCTCCCGGTATTGCATGGTTTATTCACTAGGTAGAGCAAGGCTTGGTGATCCGTAAAAAACACAAACTTGTTGGCTAGAAGATAATGCCGAAATTTCTTCACAGCATATATCATTCCTAATCCCTCTCGCTCTGTTGTGGTGTAATTCTTCTCTGCATGGTTGAGCTGTCGACTGGCGTAACAGATAGGAAAATCCATGTTTCCTTCTTCTGGCTGAGCCAGAATGCATCCTATTGCATATGCCGAAGCATCTATGTGCACATGGAATATCTTCTCCCAATCTGGTGATTTCAAGACTGGAGCAGTAATGAGTGCCTCTTTCAATTTCTTGAACGATTCCTCACACTCCTCTGTCCATTCAAAGTTCACTATTAGCCTGTAAAGTGGTTGGCCTATTATAGCGTACATGTAAATGAATCGTCTATAATATCCACAATGTCCCATAAAGCTCTGTACTTGTTTCGCATTGGTTGGTCTAGGCATATCCACTATAACTTTTATCTTCTCTAAATCCGTGGATATTCCGTTTTGTGAGACAATATGTCCCAGAATTCTGCCCTGTCGGACCATAAACACACATTTCTCAGGATTGAGACAAATGCGATATGTCCTACATTTCTCAAATACTTTTCTTAGGTGTTCTAGATGCTCATCTCTCAGTAGAGAATGTACACATAAGTCATCCATGTATATTTCTAGAAACAGCCTTAAGTATTCTTTGAAAGCATGCGTCATCAGCCTCTGGAAGGTTGCGGGAGCATTGGTTAGACCAAAAGGCATAACCCGATAAGCATAAATTCCCCACTCCGTTGCAAAAGCTGTTTTATGTTGATCTTCCAGTGCTATGGCTAGCTGGTTATATCCTGAAAAACCATCAAGAAAGGAGTATGCTGTTTTCCCTGATACACGCTCTAGAACATGATCAGTTATCGGCAGGGGATAATTGTCCCTGATTGTTGCAGCATTCACTTTCTTTAAGTTGACACACACTCGGAGTTTTCCGTTCTTCTTAGGTACTACCACAATCGGAGATACCCAATCAGTGTGTTCAATCTCGTATATGAATTCAGCTTCCATTAGCTTATCTATCTCTTCCTTGATTCGCTTAGCAAACGTATCATTATATGTGTATGGTCTCTGTCTGCTAGGCTTTGCGTCTTGTTTCAGTGGGATTGTGTGTTGGCATATCGATGGGTCAACTCCCTTTAAGTCCTTATAAGACCATGCAAACACATCCCTATACTCTCTGAGAAGACTCAAAAGTCTCTCTTCCTCGCCTGGAGACAAATCTGTGGCTATGTACACCGGTCTAGGTGGCTCACCTGGAGCTGCTAAATCAACTTTTTTTGCATCCTCCGGTCCGTCATAAGATTCGTTCTCCTTCCTCTCTCGAATAGGTGGGGTTAATATCACCTTCCTATCCTCTATTGTGAATTTCCTATAGTGAGAGGGAACATCCATGTTTTCCTTGATTTTGGCGTTTTCGTCCTCTCCACTCTCAATTTCTGTCGTCCAAACTTCTTTCAGAGTTTTCTTGAGCTCTCTGTACTTGTTTCTACGTTCTAACTTGGACTCCGTGTGTTCTCTGTTGCGCTTGTTCTTTTCTGATTTTTCTGTTTCAGTTTTCGTTCCATTCTTTTGAACTTGATTTCTTGAGCCTCTTTTGTCTTTTCGTAAGCTCTTTTGATCACTGCCTCTCATTCTTCCAGAAATCTTATCCTTAACACAATCTTCAGCCTTTACTAGCATTAGGAATTGATTTTTTCCTCTTATTCTAGGCATCGGATTGGTTCTAACCCCTTTTGTTTTTTTCTTTGCTCTATAGTGTTTCTGGCGTTGTTTAGTTTGGTTCGGAAAATCATAAAATCGGACATCCGTTATAGTTTCTTCGTTTCCGCTTGAATTGTCCGTTGACTCGTTGTCTGCTTCATTTCCCCACTCTGGATGATTGGGAATGTCGTGAAACACCTCTTCTTCATCTTCCTTTTCCAGTGTATCGTTCTTTTCAGTTTCTTTTTTGAGTACAGTTCTCAACATGAAATACGGAACCACGTCGTACCCGTCCTTGTCGCAAAATTTCGTTGTGGGACCATCCGGAATTGCACAAACATCTAGGGTTGCTAGAATGTGTGTCCATTCTAATGGTTCAAACGTGTCCTCTGGAAAGGGTTCTCCTACATAAGTTTCGTCTTCGATAGCCCTTTCTAAAACACATTCTTCTCGTTTCAGACTTCCACATTTCGAAGCTCCACACATCCATAACTCCTTGGGTTTACCTAACCAAGCTGGAAATTCGGATCCCGCCAAAGTAGCTGAATCAAACTCCTCTACCGGTGTTCGGTTCACATCTTTGTAGCTATGGTCTTTCAGGTTCACACGTGTAGTGGTTTCCATATTTCTCAAGTATATGTGATCGTAGCCCCAATCTTGGACCATTTTCAACTGTCTCATGAATGGTCTTCCCAATATGATATCATAGTTATTCTCCTTGGCAAAATCGACAATAGCAAAAGTATGTTCGTATTCAATGCCGCAAGAAGTCACTACAACTTTCTCTAATAACCCCATAGGTTTCTCCATGTGTCCATCTGCTAATTGGAGTTTCAACCTAGTCTTCCTTATTGCTGGTTTCCCCCATTTTTTCCAGATTTCTTTTGTAGCAATGGCTACCCCAGCTCCGCTGTCTAGTATTGCCATCGTGTTCACTCCTTGGAATTCAACTGGTAAGGTTGTATTCCCCTCTTCACCTTCGCAATACTCTCCGACCTTGTTTAAGGGTACAGGCTTAGCGTTCTTTTGTGGCTTGCTCAGCTCCTCTATGCTCTCTTGCAATCTCGATGTTGGATCTTTTATCCCGAATTTCTCCAAGCATTTTCCTACAGTGGTCCACATATGTGGTCTTAGCCTCAAAAGCTCAGCTAGAGTGATAGTGCATGTCACTGGTGTTGACAAAATCTCTATCAATCCTTGCGAGTCCATGACTTTTTCTGATGAGATTTTTCGTGAGGGAAGTGCTCTAATCTCGGATTTTGCTTCATACTCTCCTAAGTATGAAGGTAAGGTTTTCAGTGAATGAGGTTTGCTCTCCATTGTTCTAACAGAGCCCCCATCTCCCCAGTAAGATTGCAGATCCAAGTCCACTTGAGATCCTGCCTCAAATTCCACTATGGGAGGATTCCTGATGTCCTTTTCCCAATTTGTCTGATTAGCTTGGCAACTTAGCTCGTTTGCAAAGTTTGCCTCTCTCACTTGTTTCCAAAATTCATTGTAATCCTCATCTTTTCCGTAAATCCTCTGTATGACTGGATGAAAACTCTCTATCTCCTGATCGGTTGTGTTCAATACTATGCGGTCATCCTTTTGTGTATTTTCAGGCTTTTGTGCACTGGGAGTCTTTTCAGCTACCCGTGAAACGATAGTCTCTTGCTGAATTGGGTTTTCCTTTCCACAATTCATTGTTTCTTTTGGTGGTTCTAATAAGGCTTGTGCAGTCTCGATCATTCTCTGGCACATTTCAAGTCTCTGCTTTTCCAATTCCGCGTTTGGGTATGTCATCCACCTCTGTTCTTGTGTTTGGTTGTTCTTTAACCTAGCTTCGTAAGCTCTCATCAGTGCGTCCAATGGTTCGTGTACTTTGTCGACTAGCACTGATCCCCCTGAGCTTAAGCTCGTTGTTTCTTTGATACTCTTTTGTTTCGTTCTTTCCGGGCTCATCTCTCGTTTCCCGTTTTGACTCTCAAGTTTTTCTAATCTAGCTTTAGTTTGCTTTAGTTCCTCAGCTAGAATAGCGTCTTCACGTTCTTTTCTCAACTTCATGCGTGCTTTTCTAGCTTTCCATGTGTTTTTCTGACTCCGCGGTCCTTGACTAACCACTTCAGTCGCTAACTTTCCATTCTCAGGTTCTCTAGTGGTTTTCTTAGCTTGAGCTCTAGTAACAACTTGCGTTGGTATCAGAGTTTCATTTTCAGACCCACTGCTGGTAGGAATAGTTTCTAGCATATTCAATGTCGTCTTTTGCACTTTGTTTGGATTCTTTGAACAATCCTCAATGAAGTGAGTAACCCCACACTCAGTGCAATAAGCGTTAATTCTAATGATTTCCGTATGTGGGCAAACATTCATCAGATGGTCACCTCCACACTTGTAACAGGGTCCTAGTGCTGGTCTTGGTCCCATTGATTCGTCCTTTGTGGATAGGATGGTCTTTGTCCTGTTAACCCTCCATGAGCTATGAACATCAATGTTCTTGCGTCCAAATTGTATCTCTCTTCATCAGAAGCACTTGTAATTGTTGGTATTCCAACATTCCCCATCATGCCCCATGGTTCTGGTTGTTTTGGTTCTTCTGGTGGGTAATAAACTGTCGGAGACATGTGTGCACCCGATTCTTCGTAATAGGCTTGAACAGGCACTAAGGCTTGTTCTTCCTGATTCTCTAAGGTTGGTGCATATCTAATGCCCACTGGTCTTGCTCCTGGTAAAGGTGGTTGTTGTCCCAATACCGGTTGCGGTCTTTCTATCCCCATAGGTCCTGGTACATTTCCCGTTGGGTATCGAGGTACTGGATGTACTTGAGGTGGTGCTAATTGAGCAGGAGGTGCGTACTGGCGCTCCCTTACATACCCTTTGTTGTAATAACACTCCTCTGTTGGATGATTTGTCCATTTTTGTTCAATAGCACACCATTTCAGTGTTTTTGGCAATGGTTTTTGGTATGGTGCCATCCTTTTTAGAGCATCTTCTATCATTTGCTCTACATTTGGCATGGTTGTTGTTTGAACATTCTTTTTAGTGGTAGTCTCGCTCGCTACGGAGGAGGAGCTACTGGATGCAAAATCTGTATCCGCTGACACCTCTCCATAAACCGTACAGTTATCCACTAAGTACAATGCCTCTCTCGTTACTTGCTCGAAACTTGTACAAGCTTTCAAGTGCAAGTCCTTCTTGAGAGTGTCGTTCCTCAGTCCCTCGATAAAGAGAACAGATAGTCTGTCATCTTGTGGTCGTTCACGTACTGGACATCTCTCAATGTATTGTTTGAAGCGAAGTGACGCTTCCTTCACTTTTTCGTGTTCTCTCTGTTTAAAAGCATATATTTGTGAGACCGTATTGTGCTTAATCCCTCGTTTTGAGAATTCCTCAGCAAACTCTCTTAGCAAATGGTCAATGTCATGGAATCCCCCTATGTTCAGTGGTTGAAACTATGTCAATGCCGTACCTTCTAGAGTAAGACCAAATCCCTCGTATTGTGTATGGAAATCTGTTATGTGCTCAGCTCTTAAGACTTGCTTAAAGAGTGACACATGTGCATACGGATCTCCTGAACCACCATACTTCTTTGGCATACACTTGGCTACTTGAGATGGTCTCATACGTCTATGATCTGCTACCAATCTCATTGCTCCTGTGTCTCGGCTAAAGCTTTCTCTAGCATCATGGACTTCATGGGTTACCCTTGTCGGTTCCCCTGCCCTGAATCTACTACTGGGAGGTAAATGTGATGGTTCCGCTTCAAACCTTGGACCTGGCGTGGTATAGGTGGGGATTGGAACTGCACTACCTCGATTCGTCTCCATTGACTCTCTGGAATGTAATGATCCCATTGGTCCGAGCTTCGAGTCCCAAGGTTGACTGAAAGAGTCAGCAACCTGAGTTCTTTGTCCTCCTGTTGTCATTGAGTTTTGCACTCCAGTTGTTGGTGCTGGTCTATGTGAGCTAGAAGTAACATAATACTGATGTAGTGGTCCCCCAAAGTATGTATATCCTTCTAATTCTTTCTTGCCCATTGTTGAGTATTGCCTGCCATACTTATCGTAAGCGGCAATTTTCACTTCCGATCCCTCTGTGTAGGTAAAGACATAGAGTCTTTTTTGGTCTGTCAACTCTCCGGTGTAGGGTTCTTCACATCTATAATAGAGATCTTGCTCCCCATTATTATATTTGTACAGCCCCACATAGATGTTATCAGTGTTGATCCTTGTAGTTTCATTCTCTCTTCTTAACCTCGCATTAGGGAAGTTCATTATTGGTGCTTTCTCCTCAAGTTCTTCATCTATTTTGGCTTTGGTGCCCATCAATCCCCACTTGTCCACAATGTTAGGGTTTAGGACTACCAAGTACATGGTACCCTCGTCATCTAGATATCTATCTCCGCTATAGCTCACAGGCACTAAGTCCTTGAACTCACTAGGTCTATCTTCTATCTTTACACAATAGCGGTCCATTCCATCTTTGTAGATCTTGGCACCTTGCTCATTGTCGTACTGGTATTTTATGAACAATAGCTTCATGGTGGCGGAAGGGTGTGATGATCCTGCTGCCATATTTTCTCTGTTGTTCAGGTTCAAGTGTTCCAAGTTTTCGGTGAAAATCTCGTAAGATCTCTCCGAAGAAGTATCAGAGACACTTCCTTCAAAGATCGGCTCCAATGGTTGCACCCAACTTTGGTTTACACTTCCCTCGGTTGATCTGACACTTGCTGGTTCCCCTTGTTTTGGTTGATTATTCCGGAGATTCCTGCCCGATCTCAAATTCATCAATTCCCCTGAAGGACTTTAACTTTTCCGTCTCGGCAATTTGTTTTCCCAGGTTTTTGTGGTCAGAATTGATCCAAACTGATTGATTCTTTGTCAATTGTTTAATCTTGTCAGTGGGATAACTTCTGTTTCATCAGGTGAGAATTTTGTTACTGTTATGCTGAAAAAGACATTATACGCGTATGATGTCTTTTTTCACAGATTTTGACTATTTTGGTTATGCTCACTCTCAGTGACCCCTTTATGCTCTGTTCACTCACAAAATTCAGTTTGAACTCTGTTTGAGCAAGTTATGGCTAATTTAGGCTTTTCTTGGCAATTTTCCGCTTGACTTGTTTTTTGGGTCAATTGTGATCCAAATGGGATGAAACTTGAAATATAACCTCTAGACAGCTATTACAATGGATCTGTGTTAGCAAAATATCAAAATATGTCCAAAATTAGGTCAAAGACATCATACGCGTATGATGTCTTTTTCATCAATTTGGGTCCAAACTTGATATTTATGCTTTCTACAGTGTTTGTAACAATCTTGTCAGGTCAGATATCAAAAATAAGCAGTGGATGTGCCAAAAGACATCATACGCGTATGATGTCTTTTGTCCCAGATTTTGACTATTTTTGGTTTTAAGCCTTCTCCAATGTTTATAATTGAATTTCAAGTGTTTTTGTCAGGTCTGAATGTAAAAACAAGATTTGAATCCAAAATTTCCTATTCTTTGCGTTTCTTGGACTCCGACTTGTCTTTTTGGGTTTCTTTGAGTGTTAATGTTCTTGTTTTAAGTTGATCTTAGGGTAAAACCCCCCTTCTAAACACTCTGGCAATGTCAAATTTTCAATTTTAGTCTCTGTTTAGGTCCTAAGACATCATACGCGTATGATGTCTAAAGTTGCAGATTTCCAGTTTTTCAGCACAGAACTCTTCCCATAGCTCTTTTAAGTGCTCAGCAACAATCAGTTACACAAAAAATTTTTCTGAACTTTGTTTATTGCATATTTCACTACCAAAGAGACTTTTTCAGTGATCTAACATGCAATCAAACACATCAAGCAAATAGAACACCAATTGATAGCTCTAGATCAGGATCAAATCAGGCCCTACCTAAGCTACTTCTAATCATAAAATGGATTTTTTGCAATTGAAAATATAAAGAGATTTACTACCACACAAGGAGTAGCAAATGCTTTTTATGTCAACAACCACTTAAACACCATAAAAAACAATCTAATCTAAGCTAAACTAAAAATATTGTCAACACGGAAGACCCAGGAATACCCCACTTCCTAGTATCTCTCGAGACCTTCGGAGTCCACCACTCCTAGATCTTTTCTAACTAAAGTATACAAAGTAGTTTATACGATTCACCTCGTAGGATTAGTCTAAGGTCACCTACTTAGGGCTCTCGTCCCCGGCAGCGGCGCCAAATGTTAAGGCGGTTACGCCGCTAGCGGAAGCTAAATAGCGAGAACTCAACCAACAACAGAATTTGTCAGACGAGGACGGAGCTTGACCCGCAGGCGCATGGAAACAACTAGGTGGGTGTCAAATCACCTACTCGACCTTCTAATGACAATCACTACTAAGGAAATCAAATCTAAGCTCTAAAATACGCAAGTGACTGAAATCCGTACTAGGAACGAATGCTATACGAAACAGGATCTAGAATCATCGAATCGATCTCAAACTCAAGGGGAAGTCTATACACTAGGTAAGAACAACACCCTAAAGACTTGAACTGCAAAATCAACCTATAACCACTCCGTGCGGTAAACGCGTATGAAGACAGGCCGAAAAATACAGGTGACCGAAACTTGACCCCGATGGTACGAATGTGTAGCTCTACTCGTTGTGGTTCTATAGATATGCTGCACGCTCTATTCCGACACACGAGTTGGAAGAAAACTCACACCGAAGCTCGTAGGAACTTACCACACATAGAAGCCGATAGTGCGCACTCTTGGTATCTGTGCGTAGCTCTCACCGTTGCTAACACAATGGTGGTGTCGCTTCTCCAATGGCGGCCCCGTAGCTCGCGTAGCAAGGAGATAAGACTCTCTCTCTCTCTCTCTCTCTCTCTCTCAGACACAGTCCCGGCGCTCAAAAACTCACTTTGATTAATAATTGAATCTCCCTTAGGTTACAAAACTTTGGCTTATATACCTCAGCCTTGGAGGTGAGAACATCTCTAATTATTTACATCAGCAGGTGAAATTACGTCGGGATTACAGGCTGGAAACTCAATTGAGTCCCGTTACTTAATGAATGGCTCAAATCAAAATTAATGTCGGAAAGACATTTATTACAATCAATGGTTACAAAATGATGGGTGTGAGCAAAAATGTGGTTGTGATCCTCTGCTGTCTCAACACATACCTATAAAGCTTATTAGTTCATGAAGATTCCTTGGTTTAGTCCATCCTTTTATTACTTCTAACTTTGATGGATCCATTTGGATGCCATCTTGAGAGATAATGTGACCTAAATACTGAATCTCTTGTAAGAAAAATTCACTTTTCTTTCGATTAACCTAAAGTTTATTCTCTCTTAAAACTTGAAATATTACCTAGAGGTGTTGCTTGTGTTCGTCTATTGAATTAGAGTAGATGATGATATCATCAAAGAACACTCCAGTAAAGGTTTGGTGAGGCCTGAATAGCTTCTCCATCAAGCGGTTGAATGTGGCTAGTGCTTCGGTCAAGCCAAAAGGCATGACAATGTATTTGTAAAGACCAAACGTAGTGCAAAATGCGGTCTTTACAATGTCTTTATCAACTATCCTTATTTGATGATAGCCACTTTTTAGGTCAATCCTACTAAAGTAGGTGGACCCTTGTAGCTTATCAAATAGGTCTGATACCCGTGGAACGGAAAACCTATTCTTGATAGTGAACCTATTTAGTGCTCTATAGTCAACACACATAGGATATGTACCATCTTTCTTTTGCACTAATAGCATAGGAGGACAAAATGGAGATGAGCTAGGCCTAACCATGCCCTTCTCAACTAACTCATGTGCCACATAATCTCCTCTTGTTGAGGTTGAGAAACTCTATAAGGAGGTTTGTTAGGCGGTGAACTTCCTGGAAGAAGTTCAATTGCATGGTCATCATTGCCTCGTTTAGGAGGTAGCTCACAAGGGATGTCATCAATAAAGACATCTTGAAACCCCTTGAGAAAATTGGATAACTCTAATTCCTTTTGATTGTGTATATTTTCTTTTGCTAAAACATTAAGTTCATTTTGAGAGTCTAACAAAAATCATGTACACGAAAATAGAGCTCTTTATTTACTTATTGAAAGCTTGCGTATGTACAATGGGTATGGTGTTACCCATCTCCTTAGCATCTATGTACATATCTTTTTCCCTGAACCTAAAGAAGATTCTCCTTTCAGGGAATTTAACATTGGCATCCATGCGATCAAACCATGGTGCCCCTAGGATTACATCCTCATGCTTGAGAGGAGAGATAAACAAGTCCTCTTTGTCCACACAGCTTTGGACATGGAGCCTCAATTTCCCAATTAAGGGAGTGACTGAAGCTTCTTGCCCCTTGAAAGCATCGTCTGCGGGTAGGACATCTCCCATCTCGTAAGCTTGTCTCCCTAGCTTGGTGGCCAACTCTGTGGATATGAAATTGTGAGTAGAACCAGGGGTCAAAGAGAATAAAAGCATCATGTTCTCTTACCTTTCCCCAAGCATGGCATAGAGGAGATCCTTTGTGGTGAGTTTCCTCCTCTTGGATTTCGACCAAGGTAGCTCTAGGAGGCTCATGGCAGGTAATCTTTTGGGGACAAGCACGGTACGCATGCCCTTGCTTGCCGCACTTGAAACATCGGTTATCCTTGCGATAACGCTCAAGCTCTTCAGGAGAGAGTTTATTTTTGCCTTTGTAAACTCCCTTCTCTTTGGCTTTGTTGGAGTTTCCCTTAGGAGACTTTTGGACATTGTCCTTCCCCTTAGGCTCATTGGAGCCCTTGTTTTCCGTGGGCTTCGAATTTCTTTTAGTTACCCGTTTGGAAATTGATTCGAGAAGCCACTATAGTATGGTGTCTAACCGCCAATATGGTGTGTGGCCTTTGGGAATTGACATACTCCGCCGTTTCTTTAGTTAGGCCCGCACAAAATTTTTGCTTTTGCTCTCCAAACTCCAACTTTTTGAAGACAGTGGCTTTGAGTTGTAGGTCCCAAAACTTGTCTACATATTTGTGAATGGATTCATAGGGAGAGAGCTTCAAGCTTCACATTCGGTGAGTACCATCGGTGGCCAAAAATTGCTTCATAATGGAAGCTCTTAAAGCTTTCCATGTTTGTGGAGCTTCATCGCTGGCCCGTAGGCTAGACCACCATTGTTTGGTGGACTTTTGAAAGTGCATAGCTACATGGTGTAGCTTAGAGGACTCCGTGAATCCCTCATCTCCAAACGTCGCATCGAACTGTTGGATAAAGGACAAGGCTCTATCCGTAGCACCAAAGGTGCCATCGTAGGTAAGGAAAGAGATACTCTTCCCTGCCTCTTTGAACTTCTTGAGCTTGGACGACCTCTTCCACGCGGCATAGGATTTCCTATGGCCTCTTTTATGATGGTTCAAAGGGTGCACCATCACTTTCTTCAGAAGGTGAAGAATTTGAGGAAGATGGAGAAGAGGGTGACCTCTTTCTTGCCTTTTTCTTGCCTTGATCTTCTTTGTCTTCACCATCACTTTCATAAGAGTAAGAGGATGAAGAAGATGGAGAAGAGGTTGTCCTCTTTCTTGCCTTTTTCTTCTCTTGCTTTTTATCATCCCTCTTTGAAGTAGGGTGTGGAGAAGTATGTTATGGTCTTCTCCATTTTGGAGGTGATGGAGAGCGTTTAGCCCGCCGTCTTCGTGGAGCCATCTCCACCGAGGTGGCAAGAGACTCACTTCTTTCTCGTTCCTTTGGTGGGGGCTCTTAAATTCTCCTTTGAGAAGGAGATGTGTTGTTAGCATACAAACGACAAAGAAAACAAGCACCTCTATAGCTCTGCACGAGTCACACCGTTGGAAAGAAACCCTGTATGACGGTAGAAAACACCAAAGTCGAACACCTGTGAAGATGGGCGAGAAACACCTCTAACTCAAACCATGGCTAAAATTTTAGAAAACGGAGACCAGAAAGACGAAGCTTGTGTTGTGAGGATCTCCGTAGAGCATCCATATGCTTGATTCTGATAACCGACAAGAGAGGTACAAGCTTTTGAAGATGGAAGGTCTCTCAAAAGCTCCAAAAAACAAGTCTCTGTAAGCAAAAAAGGATGTGCAGGAAAATGCAGCTAAAATAATGGGGGCATTTTCCACTTTATTGAAGTGGAGTCTTCTTCCTTTTCTCAACCGTCATCTTTCTCTTTCATTTCCCCTTTTAATTGGTCCATTTTTGGCCTTTTTTGGGAAAGGAAAGCTCCATGTCGGTGATTTTGACCAAGGGGGAGGTGGGGAAAGTGTCCAAGGGACCAAAATTTAAGTCCAGGCGCCTGGCCAAGCTGGTGGGAACTCAACATGGTGCCCCTAGCTCCCCAAAATTCCCAAGAGCCCTCCTTGCAAGGCCGTGAGTGCATTCCTTCACCATTTGGTACACCATAGACTAGTCCTCCTTTAGTATATATACCCTCCACTTTCCCCTCAACCCCCCACATGTGGGTTTAGTCCATTGCCACATGGCATGCTCTCCTCAACTTCCGCACGTTCCCCATGTCCAAACCTGAAATTTCTGTTTTGCCCCCAAACTGAGCCATTTTCTCAGAGGCGTAGCAGGTGACCCCGACCACCAAATGTAGCATCGTAAAGCACGGCTTGGAGCTTATTACCCCGGCTAAGTCCAAAAATTTCTAAACATGCCATTGCTAAAAAAACCATCAAGTCGGCCCACTTGCCGTCTTCCCACGTGCATCCACCGCCACTTTTTAAGTGAAAAAACATCCACTTCGAGTGCGTGTAACTCATGATGTTGGATTCTGATTTGCAAGCTATCAAGCACGGCTAGGAATGCTCATTAAAAACTATTTTTTGAAATATTGACCAACCCAAAACTCAACCAACAGTTTGACCAAAACCAAGCCTTTGTACAGGGTTTTTTACACGGACACTTTCAAAGCTGGAAGCACTATGTACATATATATACATGAGGGTGGTCAACAAGTTATTTTGGCATCATTTACGGCCTTCGTACTCATCCAAAAAATGCCTGACAGAACTTGTCAACCCTCCCTAGCCTTCTTGATCATTCATGACAAGCAGAGGTCCCCAGGGTGAACAATTGTTGCAGCGCGTCCCCAGAAACCTCATCCACATTTTGTGGCGCATTCACACTCTTTGTTTCCATTGATAGCATCTCATCTGTCACAATAGTCATCAACCGTGCTAAATACTTCTTAAGTCTATAACCATTAACACGGTAGCTATGTAGTGTACCATCTAAATCAGCCAGCTAATATGTCCCATTATCAAACTTGTTTACAACAATAAAAGGACCCTCCCACTTGATCTGAAACTTCTTTTGGAAAGTGTGGTCCAATTTACTATTGTATTGCAAAACAAGATCTCTTTTCTCAATTCCCTTATCTTTCATGCATTCATTAGCTCTTTTCTGGGCCTTTTTACATGTTTCTTGATAGTAATCCAAGGCCAAAAGCCTGTCTAGCTGCAGACATTGTAAATCCA
Organism: Adiantum capillus-veneris; assembly: GCF_014529385.1. Classification (NCBI taxonomy): domain Eukaryota; kingdom Viridiplantae; phylum Streptophyta; class Polypodiopsida; order Polypodiales; family Pteridaceae; genus Adiantum; species Adiantum capillus-veneris. The sequence goes on along the minus strand of NC_140949.1, from coordinate 50,373,647 downwards.
ACAACCTTTGTTGCCAAGCATCTTGTTGCTCTTCATCTTGCAATGACAAAAGCTTCAGTGCAGGGATTTCCACTTCAATAGGCATCAAGGGTTCTTTGCCATAAACCAAGTGATATGGTGAGAATCCCGTGCTAGTTTTTATTGCCGTTCTATATGCCCATAACACACAAGGCAACTCTGAGTCCCACGTTTTGGCATGTGTTAAAGTCATTTTTGTCAGAATCTTCACCAATTCTCCATTAAACCTCTCATTAAGTCCATTGCACTGCGGATAATAAGGGGTGCTGTATTTATGCTCTATGCCAAGCTTCTTGCATAAGAAATCGAACATTTCACCTCTAAACCCTGGCCCTCTGTCAGAGACTAACTCCAATGGCACCCCCAACTTGCAGCATATGTGCTCATACACAAATTGTCCCATCTCCTTGCTGGTAATTTGTTTGACAGCCTTGGCATCTGCCCAACGTGATAAATAATCCACCGCTGTCAAAATATACACATTCCTCTTACTTGTAGTGGGTAATGGCCCACTAGCATCAAGGCCCCATTTTTCAAACACCTCATTAGCCAGGATTGTCTTCCGTAGCTCAGGTTTAAGAACCCTTTTTCCCATTTTTTGACAAGCCAAGCAAGATTTACACCAGTGATTGACATCCCGTTGAATACTAGGCCAAACATAGCCTTCTTGCAAGATCTTGTGAAGCATAATCTTCATAGCAAAATGACCTCTGCAAGACCCTTCATGGTTTTCTTCTAAAATTTTGTAAATCTCCTCCTTCCAAGGCACATGACGCAACACTAGATCACTTCCTTTCATGTAAAGCATATCACCAATCATTTTGTACTTTCTTGCTCTTCTCATAAAAGCATACTTTTTAGATGAAGGAAAATCTTCAGGCAAGAGACCGGTCAATAAGAAATCCACCTCTTTTGACAGCACCTCTCTTCCATGATACAAAGGGGCATCCGCTTTCAACACAAACACAAGAGTAATCATTGCTTGCACGGCCTCATGCGCTTCTTCATTTTGAGTCCTTTTGTTAGAAGCTGGACACACCCCACGGCATCTAAATACTCGGAACTATTATTTTTTGTAATTATTCATTCAATGAGGAAAACCCGATTTTTCACCTTGTAAATATTGGGACTTACAGAAGTTTCTAGATTGTATCCCAGTTTTGATAGTTAGAATGAGTAGATGGTTGATTTTGGAACTTTAGGGTTTGAGAAGTTGTAAGGTATATATACCACTTTTTGACCTTAATGAAAGGACCCTTTTGTCATTTCAAAACAAGTTTGAAGTCTGTGAGAGCGTACTGTGTACAAGACAGAGAGTGAGAGCTTCATCTTGATGCTACGTGTGCTTCGATGGTTGGAATCGAGTGCGGAGAAGTGCAGCGTGTTGCCCTCGACGAGAGCTACGCGCCGATATCTACATTGCGTGCGTACGGTTCGGTCTTGGGAGCTCCTTCTACGAGCTTCATCGGTTGTTTGGGTGAGCATACGTTGTTCGATTTTGCATTGCAGCACATCCACACGTTCACAACAAGTAGAAATACACATTAGGCACTTTAGATTTCAGAAACGGAGACTTGCAGATTTCGGCCAGACATCCTACTCGTTTCTGCACCAGGTGTTTTGGGTCGGGATTTTGGTTCATAGACCTTAGGGAGAGTGACCTATTGGTAGTAATAGGGTCTCCTTCAAGTCCTATGGTGTTTCGAGATCATTTGATGCGTGTTCGGCTCCAAAAAGCGTTGTAGGAAGTTTCCTCTTTTGCACTCTTGAAGGTTGTGACTTAGACAATTGGTAGAGACCTCTGTAGGAATTAGTTAGGAGTCGGTCGAGTGTAGGTTGACACCTTATGCTTGCTTCTACGCGCCTGTGGGTCGAGCTTCGTCCTTAGTTGACATTATATGTTAGGTGAGTTCTCTCTGTGCTGACATTCGTCATGACATATCCGTCCAACATTGGCTCCGTTGCCGGGGACGAAAACCTTAGGTAGGTGACTGAGACTAATCCTTGAGGATTGGGATTTTTGGCTTGCCCAGAGTCTCGCTTTACATTTAGATAGGATCAGAGAGTGGAGGACTCTCTAGGTCTTAGAGGGAGTCTAGGAAGTGTGTGTCTGGCCTAGATCCTTCGACTTAGGTAGAAGAGGTAGACTGAGGTAGTTTTAGGTAATAGTCGAGTTCTAGAGTAGGAGTTGGAGTAGTAGAAGCGGTGAGAGGAGAGCTTGAGAGTCCGGAGAGGCCAAAAAGCAACCAAAAACACCATTATCACCATTTCTTCATGATAGGTAGGAGTAGAGTAAGTAGGATATCATGATTCAGGATCTAGAGCATTTCATGCATGTACACTTGCTTGGTAGAATCATTACAAGTTTGTAAAAGAAGCAAAAAGACGCAAAAGTGTGGGTGAAAGCCTAATTGAAGTCCAAAAATTGCTGTGAGTGTTTCTGATAGATCTACAGAGCTTCAGGAGCATTCCTGTCAGGAAAAACTTTAATTTTAAGCTAGGAGACATCCTACACGTAGGATGTCTACATGCCAATTTGAAAGGAATTTTGGAATTTTGAGTTGACCAGTGTGTTTAGGAGGTAGGGTTTACCCTAATTTCAACTGGAAAGTGGAAATTTTGTCATATCTTGACAGGATAAGGCCAGATAGACTGAAATTGCTAGACATCCTACCCAAATAGTGCCAAAACATTAATTTGAGACCAAAACCATAAGATGGTTGCATGAGCATGTCTTGCATGATATATTGAGTGATTGAAAGGGGTTTCACCTCATTTGGGTAAGAAAATTGGGTTCAAAGCGGACTTTAGCAGTTTTGACTGAAAAAAAGCAAAAACAGCAAAAATTTAGGACTTTTGACATCCAAACCAAAATCTAAGCATACCACTGGGTTACTAACATCCAAGGGAAGCTGTGGGACAAATCTGGGGTCAAACAGACCAAAAAGACATCCTACGCGTAGGATGTTTTCTGAGTGATTTGGGACTCCAAACTGAATTCTGAGTATCCCAAAGTGATCAGCAACTCAAGGGGAGCTTGGGCTTTGAGTTTTAAGCCATTCTGATGAAAAAGACATCCTACGCGTAGGATGTCTAATGCATGAAAATGAATCCAGACTTTGACTTTGAGCATAGTAAGGTGTTATATAGCCTAAGGCAAGCCTCCTAGTCAATTTTGGTCTAATTTGGAGTTGATTAGACTGATCAAAACCATCAAGAGGCCATCGGAACAGATTTCTGACTCATTGACAAGCTAATAGGTGTCCAAATCAAAAAGTCAAAGCAGCTGTGAGCTCAGCACAACAAGGAGAAACAACAGTGCAAAAATCCAGGCAAAACATAGTAGGAGACATCCTATGCGTAGGATGTCTATTGGGGCATACTGCAAAGAAAATTTGACCTGGCCTAGACAGTAAGGTTTCATTTGGCTTAAGGGTTCCAGAACTTCTTTCAAAAGTGAATTTGGACCTTGTTTGTCCATTTGAAGAAGCAAAGACTGAATTCAGACTTTTTCGTGTAAATTGACCAACATCAAAGGGAAGTATTGTTCCAGATTAGCAAACCTAATCCAGAACATCAGCAATGTATAAAAAACAGTAGTGGTTGAGATTAACTCTCCAGTTATACCAATCATTACTAAGATAACCTCTAGCAGATAAATGCTTTGATTCAATTGCCGAAATTAAAACGCTTGTGTACAGGTATATTCAGCAACAAAGCAAGAAGTTGTGCAAAAACGGACCCATTTCCAGGTGAGTGGTTGGAATTGTGATAAATTGCACTGAAATGTTTAATGAATTTAAGATCAGGAAGATACATTGTTAGAGACCAGAAGGTGGAAAGTGACCAAGGTAGCTTAGTGTCCACCGAAGAGAGTGTAACTCAGGCAAGGTTAGATTCGCTAGCACCAATTATTGAGGAAGGTAGTGATACTGACACTTCTTCAGACAAATCTTTCTTCATGATGGGTAGTCAACAGCCAGGAGGTTTCACCTATGATGGACCTATGCGAGGAGGAAGCACCTCCCAAAATCCTTTGAATGATTCCAGGCTCACTGTGATCTTCTTAGAAGGAACCAACTCGAGGGGAGCCCTAGTCTATTCTGACTATCGAGGCCGCAAGTGCATTTGTATCGAAGAGAGGCCAGCTCAAAGATTGGAGATAATCCGAGTGTATGATGATGGAGATAGATTCTGAGACGAAGAGGGGAACCACTATCTAATAGTTAGTAACCCTGAAGATTACAATAGATATGGAGATAACGTAGCGAAAGGGAAAATGGTTTCAAAAACTCAAGAACGGCCACCAAACATTGATCGGCCCGGAGCTATTTTTATGTACGATAAGAAAACAACCAGGATTCCAACTTATAACGAGAATGTGGGAATCTACAAACATGAGAGTGAGGGTATTTTCTCTTACTTTCGCAGCAAAGAACCATATGTAAACGAACTAAGCAAAGACAAGGTTCTCTACTTATTCTCTTATGAAACTGCTACGGGGAAGGGCATAGTTTTTGTTGATAGATACGGGAAAGAATACCAGCGTATTCTCCCAGAGGAAGTAGAAAGAGCAACAGGTCTAGGAGCATCAGCATATGCCCCTGAGGAAATGCCGAGAGCCGTCCACACCCCAAACAAGTCAACAAATCCATTTTCAGATGAGTATGACACTACCTCACATTCCACCAGACCGCAAGCATTCAACAACCAAGACCAACCAGCAAACCAGCCATCATTGCAGGCATGGCTTCGACAGAGTGCAACAATGGAACCAGATCAAAACCGAGACGGTTATCAAGCCGCACGAGGGCTCAGGGATTTGCAAGAACCACCACACTATTCAAGGTATCAAGCAGAGAGTAAGACACAAGGGTCGACCGAGCCTGGAGGACCACCCATGGAACGATTTCGAAGAGATGAACCACCTCCAGCGAGAACCGTTAGAAATTATGGCTTAGGAGCACCGTAGGAACCAGCCTATTACAGAAGGCCTGAGGAGGTGTATCGACTTGGACGGGGTGATCCAATGATGAGGTTTGTAGACCATCGCAGAATTAGACCTTCTCAAGTGCGAAAAAGGGTAAACAAGAAATACACAGGAAGTAGAGACCCAAGAGATCATGTAGCAGCCTTTGTGCGTGTAATTAGAGCCGAAGAGGTGTTAGATTTTCCTACCCAATTTGCAGGATTTGGACTAACCCTAGAAGATGATGCTGCCACTTGGTTTGACTCGGTAGAGCGTAGAGACTTTGAGTCGATGGAGGAAGTGTTTGATGAGTTTATTGAGGAATTCTCTCAAAGGGGAATAGCTCATAATACCGTCTCACAAATCCATAAATTCAAACAGAAAGATGGGGAATCTGTACGAAAGGCAGCCCTAAGACTAAAAAGATATGTTAAGTTTTGTCCTATTGAAGAACTGCCAACTCAGTCCAGACTCATGTTGATATTCATCCAAGGACTAAGGAATGCAGATCTCCAGAAAGACTTACATATGAAGAGGAGCACGACGTTGAATGAGTTGACCAAGGAGGCTCTGTACCTTGTGGACAATTGTGCGGTCTACAAAGAAGGGGAGTTCAAAGACCTTGACGACGATTCATCGTCAGAGCAAAGTGGAAGCAAGTCTTCCAAGACAGCACCGAAAGGAGAAATAGCGGTAAACCAGGAGCAACTCGTAGATAAAGTGCTAAAAAAGATCAACTTGTACGCCAAACCTTAGGCTAAACAGCCCAAGTGGTGTGCTATTGAAAAAAAATGGACAAACCATGGGACCAAGGAATGTTATTATAACAAGGGATATGTGAGAGAGAGACCTTACGCTCCCCAAGCCCCAGTAGCTTCCCCTCAAGTTCCACCGATGCCTAGATATCAAGCAGGCAACTTACCAGGACCTGTAGGTGTAGAAAGACCACAACCGGTGTTGGGGCAACAACCACCTCTACCAGGATTACGACCAGTTGGTATAAGATACACACCAACAGTAACTGAATCCGAAGAAAAGGCTTTGGTGTCTATGCATGCATATTATGAAGATCCCAATGGATATGCGGAAAACCTTGTCTATTACCCACCAGAAGAGCCCTCGACACCAGAACCATGGAGCATGATAGGGAATCAAGGACCACCAACTGCTGCACAGGCCGCAGGAGAAGGAAGATATAGCCTAGATGAACGAACACTGATGTTCATAGCCAATGGAGGCATGGGCGGACAGAGACATGCTTACCAATAAAGAGGGGCTCAAGGAGCACCTCAACAACCCAAGGGACCCTGCTACAAGTGTGGTGGAGACCATTGGCTGAGGGACTGTCCTCATGATGAAATCATTAGAGTCAATGCGTATTTCCCTGATTGTGGAATTACGCATTTGATTCCCGATTGCCCTAAAAACCCGAGCAAAGGAGCAAAGGCCACCTTAAACATGTTAGACACAGTACCTTCCAGTGGAGGATTAGAAAATGAAACAATCATACCTATTCAGGCTGTAACACGAGCCCAAGCCCAAAGAAGGACGAACAAACCCATAATAGAAGAACCAAAAACCGATTCTCAAAGTTCAGAAACGAAAAATCAAAGAAGCACTTGGAAAGCTAGAAAGGTGAGTAGGAAAGCCAGAAAATAACGAGAGCAAACAGCCCTATCCAATGAGTTAAAACATACGAAGAACAGATTGGAACGGTTAGAGGATCTAGCTAGCTTAAGCTCACACACCACAGCAGTCATAGCACCCAAAGAAATAGCAGAGCCCAAAAGTGCAAGATCAGGGGGATCTGTACTGGTAGACAAGGTAAACGAGCAATTGGATGCGCTTCTAAAAGCTTATGAAGCTCGACTTAAAAAGAACCAAACCCAGGAGCAAAGGTGGATGAATTATCCATATGCAGAAATAGAAAAACAGAGGTTGGATATGTGTAAAAAGATGATCGAGACGGCTCAATCATTGATGGAAGAACCGTTGGGTAAACCGGAAAATTGTCATGAAGCACTAGCTCCAACCCCTATCCAACCAACATTAGAGAAACATGCGGAAACAAATAGACGACTCACGAATGCCTATGAGTCCAGAGGAGAGCCTATCATAGTGCCAAACACCACCGATGGGGCAAGTGACGGGTTCCAGCCTAAAATATTGGCAGAAATGGGTAAGGACGGTAACGGTCTAGATGATCTGTGGAAGCAAATCCATGAGGCCAACGAGGCTAATAGGATGAGTAACCACATGGATAGCATGAGAAAAGAAAATAATGTGATCTTACCCCCTATTGAGGAATTCAAGACAAGGTCGCAGATGAACTTTGAGATACATTCACAAGGGGGAGACCAAGGATCTGTTAGTTCGGGGCACAGCCAACCAGACTCTTTGAGAACTTTACCCTCTTACTTGGGGGAGTACGAAGCTAAGTCGGAAGTGAGAGCAATCCCATCTCAAAGACTTTCTTCTAACAAGGTGATGGATTCGCAGGGATTGATTGAGTTGTTATCCACCCCGGTAACATGCACAATCACATTAGCAGAACTCCTAAGGTTAAGGCCAAACATGTGGACCACAGTGGGAAAATGCCTAGAAAAATTTGGAGTGAAAGACCCCACCTTGAAGCTACAAGAAGGGATCAAGGAGTTAGACAGACCTAACCTAAACACTAGGCCGGTACCATTGAATAAGGTTGGAGAATATTGCGAGGGAGAAGACGGAAACACCACGCTACCGGTAGAATTCCAAGGAGTAGTTTCCAAAGCTATTCTTGACAGTGGAGCGGGAGTTGCCATCGCCACCAAGGAAATCTCGAAAAAATGGGGAAAACCAGCTTTAGGAGCTACCAGAATGAAACTGCAATTGGTAGATGGGTTCATGGAGAAGCCTCTAGGACTCTTAGAAAAAGTGATTGTCACTTCGTGCGGGATCGAGTACGAGCATACATTTGCAATAGTCGATTTCGACAAAAAGAACAATTATGAGATTATCTTGGGACGACCATTCATGCGACAACTAAAGATGGTCCAAGATTGGGGTTATGACCACATATACCTCAGACATGGCGAGACAACAACTAAAATACACTTGAAAGACCATAGTTACAAAGATGTAAACCAAACACCAGTAGAAGAGTTTGATTCGGCTACAGTAGCAGGATCGGAACTACCAGCATGGTTAGGGAAACCAAAAGAGCTATGGATGTGCGAAGCTTCACATTGTGGAAGTTTAACAAAAGAGGAATGCGTCTTAGAAAGAGCAATTGAGGACAAACAGTATATTCAGGAACCTTTCCCAGAAGATTCCTTGGAACCTCTAGAATGGGAACACATACTAGCAACATTGGATGTATGTACCATTACCGACAGTCCAACAAAAAAATTTTGCAATAAGGATGGCTACGATGTGTTACCCTATTACATGGTAAGCATTATAACAGAAAAGGAGACGGTAGAACCACCAGAACAAGATGAGTTTTACAACTCCTCTGAACATTTGGAAGTAAATGATGATGCAGATAACGAGTGTTCTGACACCTCAAGCGAGCGTGAAAATGATAACGAAAATAACACGTTTTATGATTTTGCAAATCAACACCCTAGACGCCAAGAACGCTATAGGAGGAAACGAACAGGAAACAAAGCGAGAGAGTACCTGATGCCCATGATAAAAGGTAAAACTCACTATTTGATGCTTGTAAAAGCAAAGGATTGTGTAAAAGATCAAATATCAGGAAAATTCTCAAAAGATCGAAAAGAAAGAACAAGAGAAGAAATAAAACAGGTACAAAAAGCTAAAACCAAAACAGAATCACAAAAATCTCAAAAATAAAAAAAAAGAAGCAACAAAAGACCAAGAGTGGACTAAACTGGAGCGTAAACAAAAATACCGAGAGCTGAAACGGTCTTTGAGAGAAATATGGACTACAGAAGAAGATAGTGATGGTAAAGGGGAGTCAGAAAAGGGCAACATGAACGTACCATCACACTATCGGAAATTTACTATCCAGGACAGAAAAATCATCATGACACCACCAATCAGGGAGAGAACCAACCAAGAATCTTACGATGGGCCGGAAAATGCAAAAAAATAGACCTTGCAGAACCAGGTGAAAAGCCTCAGCCGGTCTATATAGCTAACGATTTAGAGCCTGAGGAGGAAGAACAGCTAACACAACTTCTCAAGATGTATAAAGATGTGTTCGCTTGGTCCTATAAAGACCTCAAAGGAGTTGATCCATTGATATGCCAACATACAATTCCTTTGAAATCGGATGCAAAACCTAGCAAACAATGTCCTTATACATATAATTACACATTTGCTAAACGAATCAAAGAAGAGATTGATAAATTGATGGAAGCGGAATTCATCTATGAGATTGAACATACAAATTGGGTGTCACCCACTGTGGTAGTTTCCAAAAAGAATGGAAAACTGCGAGTATGTGTCAACCTCAAGAAGGTGAATGCAGCAACCATAAGGGATAATTATCCCTTGCCAATTACAGAACATGTACTTGAGCGAGTGGCCGGGAAACGGGCTTATTCCTTTCTGGATGGGTTTTCAGGATACAACCAACTGGCAATAGCAAGGGAGGATCAACACAAAACAGTGTTTGCCACAGAATGGGGGATTTATGCGTATCGAGTTATGCCATTTGGCTTAACTAATGCACCAACCACTTTCCAGAGGTTAATGACTACGCTTTCAAGGAATACCTAAGAATATTCTTAGAAATTTACATGGACGACCTCTGTGTACACTCTCTTCTAAGAGAGGAACATATTGACCATTTGCAAAAGGTCTTTGAAAAGTGCAGGACATATCGAATCTGTCTTAACCCGAAAAAGTGTGTATTTTTGGTTAAGCAAGGACGAATCTTAGGACACATTGTCTCAAGAAATGGCATAACCACAGACCTAGACAAAATCAAAGTCATTGTAGACTTGCCCAGGCCTACTAATGCAAAACAAGTGCAATCCTTCATGGGACACTGCGGATATTATCGGAGATTCATATACATGTATGCGATTATCGCACAACCTCTGTATCGTTTGCTAGTCAATTTCGAGTGGACCAAGGAGTGTGAAACTTCATTCCAAAATCTGAGGGAAAACCTTATATCAGAACCTGTACTAAAGGCGCCAGATTGGGAAAAGATATTCCATGTGCACATTGATGCTTCAGCATATGCCATTGGAAGTATTCTAGCTCAACCTAGAGACGGAACAATGGATTTTCCGATTTGCTATGCGAGCCGACAGTTAAACAGTGCAGAAAAGAACTACACAACCACCGAGAGGGAAGGGTTAGGAATGATATATGCTGTAAAGAAATTTCGGCATTATTTGCTTGCAAACAAATTTGTGTTCTTCACAGATCATCAAGCCCTTTTGTACCTAGTAAATAAACCTTGAAATACAGGGAGAATCGTACGTTGGTTTATTATATTGCTAGAATTTGACTTCACAGTGGTGGTCACAAAGGGTAAAACCCATCTGCGAGCATATCATCTTTCAAGGATACACAACGGGGAAGCTCCTAATGGAGTAGATGATGACATACCAGATGCTTATCTTTTCAACATTGAAATGGTACCCAAATGGTCTCAGGAAATTGTTAGCATACTTTCCTTCGGAAGTGAGTTTGATAATACGGTATGCAAATCCAAACAACAAACAATTCGACAAACAAAAAACTTCCAGTTGATAGCAGGACGGCTGTATCATCTTGGATCTGACCTAATCCTACGATTATGTATAAATCCGGAAGAATTCGAGTGCTACCTTGAAGAGGCACATGTCCAGAGTTGTGTAGTTCATTGTTCAACAGTGAAAACACATCAGAGACTGAAACAGTTGGGGGTTTATTGGCCAACTATGTATGCGGACACACATTCTTATGTTACCAAATGTACTATATGTAGTGCCAAACGACCAGTGGATCACGCAACTTTGTTTCAGGTAACCATAGCACCTGCATGGAGTCAATATATCATTGACTTCTTAACCACCAGGACATTCCCTGAGAACATTACAAGAGCACGAGAAAAATCTATAGAGCTGGAAGCACATGACTTTCAGTTAATTGGGAATCAACTCTATAAGCGGGGAAAGGACAATCAACTTAGAATCTGTGCAAGTGAAAGTGAATACCTGCTGATTCTAGAACATGCACATAGCGGAGTAAGTGGAAGCCATTTTTCACGCGATAAGACGGCAAAAATTGTCTTAACCGCAGAAATTTGGTGGCCTACATTACACATGGATGCTGAAGAGTTTGTAAAGCGTTGTGATGCATGTCAACGCACCAAGATACCAATAAAAAGAGATGAGATGCCATTATGGCCAATGATGGGGGCAAGAGCATTTGCAAAATGGGGCATTGATTTTGTGGGACCTATATCACCCCCTACATATCGCACCCATACCCAATATATCATTGTGGCTACGGACTATCTCACAAAATGGGTCGAAGCCAAAGTAACACAAAAAGCTGATGCACGCACCACGACACAATTTTTGTATGAGCATGTTTTTGTACGTTACGTGTTACCAATACAAATTGTCAGTGACCGTGGAACACACTTTCTCAATGAAGTCATTGAATATCTACTAGAGGATTTCATGGTCATACATAGGAAATCAGCACCATATCATCCACAGGCCAATGGGCAAGTTGAGGCCACTAACAAAACACTATGCACGGTTCTCACTAAGATAGTGTCAGAATTAAGAACAGATTGGGATCAGTAGTTACACTCAACACTATGGGCATACAGGGTAGCTTACAAAACATCAATAGGAACAACACCATACAACATGGTGTTTGGGCTAAATGCTATACTACCCATAGAGTTTTTAATTCCAACTCTACGAGTAGCAACAAGCTTGGAATGGACAGGGCATGAGCTCTCTTCAAGGATTGATGATCTTGAAAAGCTGGATGAACTCCACTTACGAGCTGTCGCATCAATCTATGCTAAAAAGAGAAGACAAAAGGAATTCTTTGACAAACATGTGCGTACCAAAGAGTTCAAAATAGGTGATTACGTACTTGTTTATACCTTGAAGCAACATGCCAAGAAACTTAAAAAGCGAGGGATGGGACCATTTGTGATTAGTGATCTATCACAAAGTGGAGCTGTCAAACTTGCTACATTAGCAGGTGAAGAAATGCCAAACTGGATTAGTGGATGTCGACTGAGAAAATATCATCTACCACTCACACAGGAGATGCTCCAACAAATTCACCAAGGAAAACAAAGAATGAAGGAAAAAGAGAGAGTACGAGCGGAAGCTCAAGCCGAAGCACAAGAACGCATCGCAAAAAGACGGCTTCTGTGACGACAACAACAAACTGGATTACCACTGAGAATCAACGCCATTCGACTGATGAAGTTGGAGGAAGAAACAATGGATCCAATAATTACAGTCAAAGTGGGCAGCAATCAAGTTGATTCAACAGCGTTGCTTGATTCAGGTGCTCAAGCAAATTTGATCTCTTACGGATTATACCAAAAGCTCAAAGTCACAGATCAACTTCAGCCTACTCCTCAAGTGCTAGAAAGTAGCACATCACACCCATTGAAAACATTGGGATGGACTATATTTTATGTACAAATACATCAATATGTTTACCCACACAAATTCTATGTGGTGACAGATGCAAGCACACAACACCAAATGATGTTAGGGCAACCTTGGCAAAAAGCATACAATGTGCAGATTGATTGGAAAGCAAAGGCAGTCAAAATTCAACATGAACATGAACAACAAGTGATACCTTTTGCTCCGCAATACCATCATGATCAACTGCAAACCATGCAATCACTGGAAACAAAGCCTACAACACGAATGCTAGTCAAGAACAAAATGATACCAGAGACCAACAATAAGGTAAAAGTCAACAATGCTAATTACAGACAGATGAAGTCACCGGCCACAATGCAAAAATTAGGGCTACCAAAACAAGGTAAACAAGTATGGATGCGGAAGGATAGAAATGCAATGGCGGAAAAACCACAATGTAACAAACGGATTCCAACAAAGCAGACGGTTCAACCCCAAACCAAGGGCATAAAACAGATGTGGATACCAAAGAAAATGCTTAGCAATAATCCAAATGTCACTCACATTTGGATACCAAAGCAAAAGCAAAAGGAACTACATTCCGTACAAACAAAAAAGGAAAGCACACAGCTGCATTTCAAAAGAGAACACCATCATATGTGGATGCCGATGACAGACAAATCAGTGGCAAAAAAGAACGTACCAAACCATCTACAAAAATCGACAACAACAAAATACCAATGGAAAGCCAAGGTCATAAGGCCCATAGCCATTCAATCACAGCCCTCTCTATCCTTAGAAACAGCTACACCTCCATCAACAGTGTCGGCAAAGCAATTGCCTTTTGCCAAAAAGACAATTAAACAGAGAGCAGTAGAGTTACAACTGTTACTTACAAAGAAAGCAGGAAACCTCGACAGCGAATGCCAATAATCATCTAGCTTATTCCCTTCTCTTGCACAACATTAATGTTTCCATGCATTGACCGAGTATGCATAAAGTAGGGCCCGTTAATCGGCTAGGCATTAGCACAACTGTTTCAACCTATGCACGGCACATACTCCGAGGCAATACCTTGTCGTCCGGGAGGACTCCGGCTAGGAGGGGGGGAGGCATTCTAGAGGCACTCTCAAATGCGGAAACAATAGCAGAAACAACAAAAAAAGGCATGATTTTCGACTATTTTAAGGGTTGTTGTTTGATTGCAAAATTTTCTGGAGTAACCGAAGTATATATGCCCTTATACAGCATGAAGCTACAGGTATATGGGGCCAAACGCCAAATCAAGCCCCTAGGTGTGTGTATATAAGTAGAAATAGCCATTTTTCAAGCAAAATATTGGTAAAACGGAGAAATCCGGCCATAAAAATTGCATGTGAGTGAATATAATGTGTTGCGGTGATGTTTGTGATTTATTATAATTTTTGGGGATTTTGTGGGTTTGATTTGCTATTTTCCTTTTAATTTTGCTAATTTTCGTCAGAAACAAAAATACAAAAAGCAGGTGAAAAGCAGTCGTAATGAAAAACAAAAAATATGGGGATGACCAGTGACTAAAGGACAACCTATGGTATAGTGGGGGTGCAATTATGAGACTGGAGCGGAAATCGTGTTTTGGCCAGGTTTTGACCGAAATGACAAAATTCTGGTAAACAGGGCAAATGGAGTCCAAATCAAGAAATTTTTGAGCCTAGACCACATCCCGCGAGAAGATAGGAGCACATGTCAAATTTCATGAAAAGTGCTTCAGGGACCTCCATTATAAGAAATTTTCACCCCATTTTTAGCTCATTTTCACTATTGACTTTGTGGAGAGAGCTTCTGCCACCTAGAGCGGATCGACCTTCCAGCGGCTTCTACGACATGCACGACTACCCGACGAGATCCAGACATGAGAGGTAGGCTCAACACCTTGAGCTTTTCACGCATGATTGTCATTATGTCGCAAAAACTAGCGTAGAGGTCACACACAAAGCGAGCGGTAGAGACCTACAATTAGAGACGGCGGCCCAACGGCTAACCCGAAAGCAACAAGACTTCATCTGCAGCTTACCCTAGTCTAGGAGACCGGTCCTGGATAGCCAAAGGCAGTAGGAAACCATCGGGGAAAAACCCTAATTCCCAGAAACCCGCAAGAGGCCACCAAATGGGAAATCAGCGAAACGGTGACCAAATGCTACCAAAATTCATGGGTAGGAGCATCTCGACATGCTCGACAAGTCTATATGACCCACATGACCAATAAGTGACCCGAAGCGGCACTAAACCCCAGGAACGGAATCAGACACACAAAGCGTCAAAATGAACTTGCGACCCAACCGCAAGTCCATTTGCCACCAAACTTCACGAGCAGCTTTCCTAGACCATCAACAACCAAGTCCTATGGTGGTAGACCACCACAAATCATCAAAGGTATGTAAACGTAACCACGGGTGCTTCTAGACCGACAAATTGCCAAATGGAACTCCGGTGAAGCCAAAGTCGACAAAAACCATATGGCAAGGATCCCCAAGGGATCGGGAAGCTATGTAGACCAACATCGAGAAATTTCATCGCCTAAAAGTACTCCAAAAGTCAGAAAACGGCTCGGAGGCTCTGAAGGTTTTTTGTCATACCAAGCTTCATATGCAGTAATGGTCTTCAAGGCACGAGTAGGACACCTGTTCAAAACATGTGCTGCACAAGCAACTGCCTCCATCCATAGCTTATGAGGCAAACTCTTAGCCTTGAGCATACATCTAGCCGTCTCCATTAAAGACCTGTTCTTCCTTTCTGCAACACCATTCTGTTGTGGTGTGTAAGGGATAGTGCATTGGTGTTTAATGCCTTTCTTTCCCAAAAAATCCTTAAATGCACCTGACATGTATTCACCTCCTCGATCGGTACGAAGAGTCTGTACTTTGCAACCTGTTTCATTTTCAACCATGGCGACATAATGTTGAAAAATTGCAAACACATCTGACTTTGCTTTGAGTGGATACACCCAACAAAACCTGGAAAAGTCATCAATGAAGGTCACAAAATAAAGGCTGTTTCCTATAGATGGCGTCCTCATAGGACCACATACATCACTGTGTACAAGCTGCAACTTTCGTTTCGCTCTAACTGAACCATCCTGCGAAAATGCAAATCTGTGCATCTTTCCAAGAACGCAACCTTCACATACATGTCTTGGTGGCATCTCCAATAAAGACAAATCATGCACCATATTATGACGTTGTAAAGTCATCAAACTGCCATAACCAACATGCCCAAATCTAGCATGCCACAACTCAGCATCCTGCATGGCCTGAGTCTTTGTTTCTGCAATACATACCTGAATCTGCTTTTCATAATGATCTAGCACAAATAGTCCATTTTCCAGCGTACCTGTAGTGATAAGAGAATAACCATTCTCTCGATCTCGTACAACACATCTGTCATCCTCAAAAATGACCCGAAGACCATTTTTTGCAAGAGAGGATACAGACAACAAATTCTTCTTGATCCCTGGAACATATAAGACATCTGGCAAGCATAAATCTGAACCATCTGAAATGGTAATCAAAATCTTACCAACGCCTTTGATTGGATAAGAAGCATTATTTGCACATGTCACCTTCTTTCCTGCCGGAGCTGCATCCAATGAACAAAACAAATCCTTCCTTGAAGTAATATGCCTGGATGCACCACTATCAAAGTACCAAATCATTTGTGTCTTGTCAACACTGTAAGCAGAAAAATCTGAACATACTACAAAAGCATAAGAATCCTGCACAAAGTTTGCAGACTCTTCTTTAGCTGTAGAAGAATCACCAGAAGCTGAAACAACCAAACTTGACTCTTTCTTCTTTTCTTTAGCAATTCGCTTTTTACACTCACTAATGTAGTGACCAGGTTTCTTGCAGTAGTGACATTTACCTTTCTTCTTGGACTTGTCGGAATCACCTTTAGACTTCTCTGAAGATTGTCCTGCACTAGACTTGGAGTGATGAGCACTCTCTTTACCCTTGTTTTTGTTATGTACAACAAGAGCATGATCCATACCATCCACCTGTAAAGACTTGTTCTTACGTGATTGATCCTCCTGCAATAGCAAAGCCACTAACTCTTCAAAATGAAGAGGGTCAGGATTAGCTCGCAAAGACAGAGTCAAAGAAGTCTGAAAAGTCAAATAAGATGGTGGTAGTGAATTGAGTGTTTTGGAAACCAAGTCCTTCTCTGGAATCACTTCATCAATGCTAAGCAATTGCTCTTTAAGATCCCTGATTTTTGTAAGATGCTCGACAATATCGTCACCTTCGTCCATCTGTATTTTGTCAAGTTGTTTCTTCAAAAACTCTTTTCTGGCAGCGTTTCTTCCTCCAAACATAGCTTGCAGAGTGTTCCAAGCATCCTGAGAAGTTCTGCAAGATCTGATATGTGGTGTGATTGTCCTCTTTATGGTTAAGGCAATCACAACCATAGCCTGTGCATCTTTAGTATCCCATCTCTTTTGCTCTGGAGTGACTTGTGAGGGTCCTGCACCAACAGCTGCACCACGACCAGGCGTGGCAGGTGCAATGCTACCTGGACGAACTTCATCTCCAGATACATAATCCCACAATCCTTTACCAACCAAAACATTTTTGGCCATAAAAGACCAAAGAGAATAGTTGGTACCATCCAATTTGTCTTCGGATATAAACGCACCAAAAATCTCTTTCTCTGTAGATTGAGCCATACTGTAGATGCACACAAGAGAGCAAAAGAACCTCCAAGAGATTCACAAATCTCCTCTCCAATGCAAGCAAAACTCTACACAAAATCTCAGCACAAAGCTAAGACAAGCTGCTTCCCAAAAGAACTGTTTACCTGAAGAAAATCTGTCAAAAAGCACACCCTCTTGATCTAAACGCCTCCGAAAAGTAACTTTTACTACGCTGCTCAGAACAAAATTCTGAGGGCTCGAACGGCTTCGAAAGGGGGGTAAAACCCCAGGTTAGCTGATCAGAATACTCCTGAAACGTCGAGGATGCTCCCACGAGCAAATTTTCCGAAAACTGCCTGAAAACTGCGATTGCGTGCGCGGACGCGAAAACGCAAGTAGAGGCTCTGGAAATCACCTTGCTCTGATACCATTTGTTGAAGATGATGAAACAGGAAACAGAAGGAAGACAGCAACTCATAGTAGGAAGAAGATGGAGAAGGAGAAGACACAGAGCTTGTGTACGAGATCTCTGTAGTCTCTCTCTCTGTATTGGAATAATAGTGTATACAAACTCAGAGCTACAAAGCTTATATGAAACCCTAAGAGATAAGGTGTCCTTTCACACCGGATGTCCAGGGGGAAAAAACCCAGTGGGAGAAAAGTGTCCCTGGTGAAGCGCGTATACACACTAACACTACTACATGTCTACAAGTTATACTCTATCCATTTGACTTTTTTGTTGAAATTAGGCTCAAAAGGGACTTAGGGGAGCAAAGGGCAAGCACTGGGAGCACCAACACTAAAAAAATCACCAGGAGACATCCTACGCGTAGGATGTCTCAAGGGCACTTTTTGGCATAGACTCTAACAATTTTTGTCATGCGCATGTTCTGAATGACATTTACAAGCCATACACCAAGTTTCATCACATTTGGACCAAGCTTGACCTCAGATGCATGAAAAAACGCAAAGTTAAGGCATAGAGGCAATAATGGTCCAAATACCTACCAAATCTTGTCCAAATCCCATGAAACTTGCACAACACAATCACCAACACATCAGCAAACAATCTGTGTGGTCAGGGAGAAAAAATGATGAAAAAGACATCCTACGCGTAGGATGTCTAATTGACCTTTTTTGACATGCAAGGGATGTTTTATCATTCCAGATCCAATTACCTCATCATCAAGAGCCCATATGTCAAGTTTCAAGCCATTCTAATCACTTTTGACCCACAACACCTTCAAGATACACTTTTTGAGCCCTAAAACACCTCACAAAGCCATACAAGCATCAAGTCCTGTCCAAATTCAAATCCAAGAACATGGCCATGATCCATAAGCCAAGGACAACCCACAGAACAAGTTTCATGTCATTTTGATGAAAAAGACATCCTACGCGTAGGATGTCTCCAGCATAAATTTAGCCTTTTGTACAAAGAATGACATTATGGGAGCCAATACCATGGTGTAATGAGCCCATGTACCAATTTTCAACCCATTTGGACATCAATTGCTACCTATGATGGACATTCTACCCAAATTGTGACCTAAAGCTTGAATCAGCCCAAAAATCCACTTTTTGATATCCAAATTCAAATCCAAGCCTATAGCCATGTTCCATGAGCCTTACACTACCTTCATGTCAAATATGAACCAATTCGGATGAAAAAGACATCCTACGCGTAGGATGTCTAGATGGAAAATTTTGACCAAATTTGCATTGTGAGCACATGCATAGCTTCACAAGTTCCTTTTAAGCTTTATTTTCAATTTTCAAGTCATTTGGATAAGTAAAACTCAGTTTTGCAGCTGATATGGAAAAAACGCTAACTTCGGACTGCTGAGTGCAACAGGATCTATGGCAGCCTCGAAGTCACCAGCAAAGAGAAAAAGAATGACAATCAAAGACTATCTGGACGAGGTGGAACCTTTTGTCATTCCAGAGGAAACACTAAAGCCCACCAGCACCTGGATACAAGAGGATCTGTTGAAGTCAAACGACCTAAAGATCTACCAGGGCGTGTTCAAGGACACTGAAGGCAATGTTATAGAGCTACCAATGCTACCAAGAGAGCTCAATGAGTTTGCATGAAGAAAAATGGCCGGCTACTTGGAGAAAATCGACCTCCACAACTACTTCGAAGCAATACCAGCAGGGGTGGACATCAAAAGAGTATGGGAGTTTGTAACAAGCATCAAAGAGGATGGAGTGGCCAAGGTAACATATTTACAAGGCAGACCAGATACAGAGATCATAATCACGGAGCGGGTTGTAGCCCATGCACTAGACCTCTCCAATGAGGGAGACAACGTAACAAAAAGAAGAGATGAAGTCAAGGTGTACAAAGAGAAAAAGGCAAATTACACCTTTGAAGACATTGCCAACCCAAAGGTGGCAATTATGAGCCAGTTGTACAACCAGTACTTCCACATGTGCACTAAGAGGCCACAGAAGTACAGGATGCCGCCAGGTGCAATTGCCACAACGTTTACCTGGGCAATGACAAAAGGCACCGCAAAGATTATCAACTACGCGGCATACATACATGACAGCTTGGTAAAGATGGGCAACAAAAATCCAACCTACATCGTGCCAGAAGAGCTGATAACCAAGGTGGTTTATGGGGCACTACACGCCAAAGGAAGGTGGCCTGACCCCCCATCTCACAACGATTGGTTAAGGGTGAAAGAAGACAAGGAAGATGAGACGCAAAGGGCACCAAGGGTGGCTACGAGGTTGAAAAGACGGCTAGAGCCAGTTGAAGAGGAGCTACCCGAGCAGAAGAAAGGAAAGAAAGAGTTTGTTCAAGTGCCGGCTAAGGAAACCAGGTCTCAGAAAGCGGCAAGACTCGAGAGGCTGATGGAGAGTTTCCGAGCAGAAAGAGCCCTCAAGGGTGATTTAACGAACTCTGGAAGCCATATCTCGAGTTTATGTCCGGATCATCCAGAAGAGTGCAAAGGGACCGTTTTGAAGATTATATCAAGAATTTCGAGATCCTTGATGCTGCAGCGGAAAACATTCCCCATGTCCCTTTCACCGAGGAGGAAGTGGAGTAGATAAGGCAGAAACTGCTAGATGAACAGAAAATCCAAGAAAGAGAGCGAAAAACAAAAGCAGACAGGGACATAAAGAGCAAATTGGCAGCTTTACCAGAGAGCCCTAAACCCAGCCCACAACCGCCACCACCTCCCAGCAGCCCTCCACTAGAAGATAATGCAGTTGAGCAAAAACAAGACGAAATTCAAGGAGAGAAGCAAGAGCAAAGGCAGGAACCTGAGCCAAAGGAAGACGCCAAGCCTAAGTCTGAACAAAAAGAATCACATGAGGCCTATTATACATTTTTGGACCTACTAGCTGCAGGCTATACAAAGGAAGAAGCCTCCACAGTCGCACTCGACTTGGTAAGAGAAGTGCATAAAGAACAGATGCAAGGCATCCGGCTAGTGGAACTTAAAGAAATTGCTACAGACACTGTGGACCTACACCCGCCCTCCAATGACTAGGACGTGGTGATGACAAAGCTAGCCGGATTGCGAACCCAATCTATGGCTTCAGAGAAAGATATGATAACTCTCAAAGCCAGCGAAGAAAAGACCAAGATGGAAAGGGATTCTCTGCAAGCACAAAGCCAAAAGCAAAAAGAGAGAGAAGCTGAACTCCAGGGCAGCTTGGCAACGGCTCTACAAAACTGCCAAGCAATGAAAGAAGCAAATGAGGCAACGGCAAAAAGAATACAAGCAGCTGAAGAAGAGTGTCTACAGCTCAGCAAGTCATTGCGAGATGCTGAAAAAGAACGGGATAATCTGACACTACAACTGGCAGAGGAAACAAAAGAAGTTGAGGCCATGAGGAATGCCAAGGAAAGAGCAGAAATAGAACAAGAAGCACGCCTGGATGAAAGCCTTGAGCTCAAGGATCAATTAAAAGTCAAAGATCAAACCATCGAGAGGCTACGAGAATCGCCTGCTAGAGTCAGAGCTACGAGCTCGACTCAAATCATTTCCGAGAGTCAAATTTATGAAGAGAAAATGCAAGAACTTCAGAAGGAGCTAACTCTCGAGAAAAAGCAGAGATTAATGATGGCTGAAGGGTCTATTGTAATGCAAACAAGAATGGAGGACAACCAAAAAGCCCTACAAGAAGAAGTGGAGAGCACAAAGGTGAAGCTCGAGGAGGCGTAAAAAATAAACGTTGAACTTAATGACCTCCTCATGAATATGGGCGGACAAGCTAAAGCGGAGAAGCAAACACTCCTCAGGCAAATTGAGGAGTTGAAAGGCCAGCAAGGAGGAGAGGCAGAAAGCTCAAGGCCAGCCGCCAATGAGGGAATCGACATCGAAAATGTGGGAGAGCCTGTGGACACAACCATGCAAGAGGAAAGCATAGCAGGATCCTCTCAAGAGCCACAGAGTCTAACACAAGAAGAGGAGGAAAATCTGCGTACGGCAATAGAGGCAGAGCTACGAGAAAGCACAAAGGAAGCCTTGGAATGGGAGCAGAGGGTCTTCAAATCTATGACCATCCAGAGGATCGACGCCAGCAATGTCAGGAGCAAGTGGATTCAGCCCTCTCTCGCATATCCATTGCTGAAATATGAAGCAGCAACAATAAACAAGCGAATCAGGGAAGAGCAAACGGTACCTCTCTACAATGCAGACACCTCGAGGCCAGAAGGAGTGAAGCTTATCGTGGATTCTCAGCCAAAGTGGAGGAAGGCTTGGCTTACCAAGTATCCACAATACCTAATCCAATTGGTAGAGGCACCTAAACATATTAGAGACAACCTCAGCTTCTATCCTCTACCAAGAATTAGGACGTGGAAGGCATAAGAAATTCTGCAAAGAAGCCAACCCACTTGGCTGAATTACCCAAAGCTGCCGGGCGTGAAGGCAGGTGAGAGAATAAGTGTCCAATACATGGTGAAAACCCTAACGGGCGCCATAAATTTGTTCACTGGCTCTCCTGACCTTACATGCATTATGATGAGAAAAATCTGCAGAACAATCCTAGCAGTGTTCGAGACATTTAAGCCAGGACTGGTGACTGACAACATATTCTTCTTCTAGGACACAAACAAATGTGCTTATGATCTGTCACGTCAGCCTTCCAAGGAGGTGATACATGCGCTGTATCAAAGAATCATGTTTCTACCATCTTATCACCTCCAGGCTTTTGAAGAAGCATTTTATACAGGATTCTTCACCATGAACACAGAAATCTTTGGACCAACAATGCTTAACCTACATGCCAGGTATGAATCACTACTAAAGATGTGGGAAACGATAAGATGAGGCAACTGATCAAGGCCATGTCGGGGACGACATGAACAAGGAAGGGGGGGGGTGTTAGAAGCTGGACACACCCCACGGCATCTAACTACTCGGAACTATTATTTTTTGTAATTATTCATTCAATGAGGAAAACCCGATTTTTCACCTTGTAAATATTGGGACTTACAGAAGTTTCCAGATTGTATCCAAGTTTTGATAGTTAGAATGAGTAGATGGTTGATTTGGAACTTTAGGGTTTGAGAAGTTGTAAGGTATATATACCACTTTTTGACCTTAATGAAAGGACCCTTTTGTCATTTCAAAACAAGTTTGAAGTCTGTGAGAGCGTACTGTGTACAAGAGAGAGAGTGAGAGCTTCATCTTGGCGCTACGTGTGCTTCGGTGGTTGGAATCGAGTGCAGAGAAGTGCAGCATGTTGCCCCCGACGAGAGCTACGCGCCGATACCTACATTGCGCGTGTACTGTTCGGTCTTGCGAGCTCCTTCTACGAGCTTCATCGGTTGTTTGGGTGAGCATACGTTGTCCGATTTTGCATTGCAGCACATCCACGCGTTCACAACGAGTAGAACTACACATTAGGCACTTTAGATTTCAGAAACGGAGACCTGCAGATTTCGGCCAGACATCTTACGAGTTTCTGCACCGGGTGTTTTGGGTCCGGATTCTGGTTCATAGACCTTAGGGAGAGTGACCTATTGGTAGTAATAGGGTCTCCTTCAAGTTCTATGGTGTTTCGAGATCGTTTGATGGGTGTTCGGCTCCAAAAAGCGTTATAGGAAGTTTCCTCTTTTGCACTCTTGAAGGTTGTGACTTAGACAATTGGTAGAGACCTCTGTAGGAATTAGTTAGGAGTCGGTCGAGTGTAGGTTGACACCTTATGCTTGCTTCCACGTGCCTGCGGGTCGAGCTTTGTCCTTAGCTGACATTATATGTTAGGTGAGTTCTCGCTGTGCTGACGTCCGTCGCGGCGTATCCATCCAACACCTTTCGACATGCTGCAAGCTCCATGCCTCAAACTTTTTGAGTAGCGATTTCACTTTGAAGCATAGATTCTTCAGTCTAGGATTCTTATTCTTCCATACTCCCAACACCTGCTTTACCACTAATAGCGCATCACCTCTGATTTGCAAACGTTTGATTCCCAATTGTAGACAAATGTGTAACCCACCTTCAAGAGACATATACTCTGCTTCATTATTACTCTTTGCATTGAGTTTTAACCCTTGCTTCCTCACAAGATTTCCCTACGCATCATAAATAACAACCCCACCAGAAGCAGCATCATGACTTCTTCGCTAAGAGCCATCAAAATGTAGCAATGAAGCATTTGATATAGCAGGGGTTTCCACTTTTTTCCTTTGGACCACCTCCTCTTTAACCAAAACAGGAGTCTCTTTATAAGTGAGTAAGTCTGCCAAAGTAGCCCGAGTACTCTCTTGCACTAGAAAAGTGAATTGGAACTCTTGAAGCTCAATAACCCATTTCATCACTGCCTTTGATATATTTGAGTTATTGAACAATTGAGGAAGCAATGAAAAACTGGTTAGAAAGGTGAACGGTTTCAGCAACAAGTAATGTCTAAACTGTCTACACGCATAGACCATGCTAATCATCACCAATTCAACCTCTGAGTACTCTCTTTCATGAGGAGTTTTCACCCTGCTAGCATAATAAACAGGCTTCATATACTAAGACTCTTTCCCTCTTTGCAACAACATAGCTCCAATAGCATCTTCTCCAACTGACGGATTAACATAAAACTCCTTGTCCCAATCAGGGGCTTGCATAACAGGTAAGGTGCTCAACACTTCTTTAACTTTGTCAAAAACATCCTCACAGTCATGTGTCCACTCCAAAGGATCATTTTTGACCACTTGCTGCAAAGGATACAACAGCTGTGAAGCCAAAGGTATGAAACAAGATAGATATTTGACCTTCTGAATGAATGTAGCCAATTGCCTCGTATCTTTCGGGGATGACAGCAATAGCAAAGCTTCTACCTTCCCCGGATCTGCTTCGATTCCATTTTCAGAGATCATATGCCCAAGAAGCTTCACCCTTGGCTGTGCCAAATGACATTTTTTAGGGTTTAACTGACCCCCGCATTCATCATACCTTGCAAAAGTCATCTCAAGCTTTTGAACATGCTCCTTGCGTGAGCTGTACACACAAAAATCATCTATGAACCCTTTGATAAACTTCCCAAGGAATGGGGTAAGAACCCAATCTACCTTTCTCTCAAAATCCCCAGGCCTGTTTGTCAGACCAAAGGGAAGGCAAAAAAAAGTAAAAACAACCCCATGGAGTGATAAAGGTAGTCTTCTTCTGATCTTCAGGAGCAAGGACAAGCTGAAAGTATCCTGAATAACCATCACAGACGCTATACCTTTCAAAATCAGCCACTGTATCCAAGAGTTGATCAATGAAAGGCAACGGGTAAGGATCCTTCTTGGTCACCGCATTTAACGGCTTATAATCAACAAAAACTCTCCAACGCCCATCCTTCTTGGGAGTGACCACTACAGGGCTGACCCACTCAGCATTATCTACTAGAACAATAAACCCTACATTCAAAAGCTTATCCACTTCTTCTTTTAAAGCATTCATTTGCTCCTTACCCATTCTTCTTAGTTTCTGTCTCACTGGCTTTGCTCCTTCTATCAACTCAATCTTCACTGGGTCCCCAACAAAACCCCTTATTTCTTGATATGATGTAATGAAAAGATTCAGAAACTTATCCAGCATCATCAGGTATTTTCCCCTTTCTTTTTGTGACAAATCTGTACTTGGCATACTTTGAACAAGTCATTTCTTCACTGATAGCTCCTACTTGGGCTGCATTAACTCTTCAAGCTGGTCCAATCAACTTGACGCATTTATATCCTCTGAAATTTGCAGCACTTCACCATCTTCTTTCTCCTCTTCATTTAGTAACAAAAAAGACACCTCACCCTCGTCACTGGAACTTGAAGTAGCGATGCTATCTGAATCCTTTGAACTTCCCTCACTGGTGATTTCAGATTCATCATCTTCAGACACCTCTTCTAATACAAGAGGCTGTTTGGTAATCATATCAAACATCCTCTTCTCTCCCTTTTTGCTATACACAGTGATTGTGCCCTTGCCCCAATCTTGTACAACACCAACAGCTCTTAACCAAGGTCATCCCAATATGAGAGGAAAAGCTCCCAAACCTGCCGGTATAACGTGAAAGTTCACCATAACTTTCACATTAAAAACATCAATCTCCAAACCTTTGACTAGTCCCAAACACTTAACTTTGGCATGGTTTGCTAGTCGAATCCTGAACCCAGAGCTTCCGGACATGATCAAGCCAAGTCTCTCGACACATGACTATGTGATCACACAAACTTGCACATCTCCATCAATGTAGGCCTCTCCCATGCCCACACCTTGGTGCCAAGCGTTCACCCCAGGACAGATGGCGGGTAACAAGTAGGGATAAACCTTCTTGCTAGCTGAGGAGCACCTTGTCCACGACCCGCATTGGCATTAGGTTGAGTTTCATATGGCTGGGCCACCCCTCTACCACCGCCACGACCACAACCACCTCCAAGGACATTGAGCCGTAACTCCTACATCATGGTCATCATGTCCTGCATATTACATTGCAATTGCTCAGTGTCTGCTTCACATAGGTTGAGCTCCAACCTCTACCTAGCTCTCCTCATTTTGGCCACCATTAACCTGTCCATGGACCACTCTCCCATACTCGTTAAGTCTTTGAGCTTTCCATTCTTTCCCCTTGGCAATTACAACTGCTTCTTCAAAATTGGTAGGCCGCTTCAACTCAACTTTAAACTTCAAACTCTCCTTCAAGGTTGCCACAAAAAGGTCCTTTTTTAACATGGCGAGAGGCGTTTCATTTCCCAATTCTCGGGACCATTTATCCCAAAGGCGGGTAAAATGCATGACAAAATCATCCACACTCTGATTAGCCCTCTGAGTGTAGCCCAAAATCTCATGCCAAACTTCATCAGGTGCTTCGACATTCCTGTATTGTGCCAAAAACGCCAGCTTCACATGATTATAGTCCAACACAATACCTGGCGTTTGTGCATGTGCCACCTCTCCATAATTTTGTAGCCAAGCTTTTGCTTCATCCTATAAACTCTATTGCAGCAGTCGTAACAGTATAGCCGGATCCTGTATGCCCCGAAGCAAGCACGTAACTTCCAATTTCTCAATAAAAGAGTGCGCATTTTCACTAGGAAATCCATGAAACTTAGGAAACTCGTCTGCCATGTTTGATTGCCACACAAACACTTACATGTGACGTCGAAACTGCAAGGGATGTCGATGGATCACTCCAGTACCTAATCCACCTCACATTGGGTAACCCGGCCCCCAGTGCTCGGCTTCAAACAACCTCACGACCCTCACAAAGGCTGCAATCCAATTAAACAACTACCTCACTTGCTGTCCACAAAATAGCACATACATAGGCGGTTGTCCATAAAGACCCACATCCCATTTACATTTTCTGTCTACATGGTATACGAATTTTGTAAAAATTAGAGCACACAAAGATTTCTCCTCCGTGGGGGCACCAAAATGATGTTAGCGTGGAAACGACAAGGAAAACAAGCGCCTCTATAGCTCTGCACGAGTCACACCGTTGGAAAGAAACCCATTATGACGGTAGAAAACACCAAAGTCGAACACCTGTGAAGATGGGCGAGAAACAGCTCTAACTCAAACCATGGCTAAAATTTCAAAAAATCGAGACCATAAAGACAAAGCTTGTGTTCTGAGGATCTCCCTTGAAACAGTGGTTATCCTTGCGATAACGCTCAAGCTCTTCAGGAGAGAGTTTATTTTTGCCTTTGTAAACCCCCTTCTCTTTGGCTTTGTTGGAGTTTCCCTTAGGAGACTTTTGGACATTGTCCTTCCCCTTAGGCTCATTGGAGCCCTTGTTTTCCGTGGGCTTCAGATTTCTTTTAGACCCCCGTTTGGAAATTGATTCGAGAAGCCACTATAGTATGGTGTCTAACCGCCAATATGGTGTGTGGCCTTTCGGAATTGACATACTCCGCCATTTCTTTAGTTAGGCCCGCACAAAATTGTTGCTTTTGATCTCCAAAATCCAACTTTTTGAAGACAGTGGCTTTGAGTTGTAGGTCCCAAAACTTGTCTACATATTTGTGAATGGATTCATAGGGAGAGAGTTTCAAGCTTCACATTCGGTGAGTACCATCGGTGGCCAAAAATTGCTTCATAATGGAAGCTCTTAAAGCTTTCCATGTTTGTGGAGCTTCATCGTTAGCCCGTAGGCTAGAACAACATTGTTTGGTGGACTTTTGAAAGTGCATAGCTACATGGTGTAGCTTAGAGGACTCTGTGAAGCCCTCATCTCCAAACGCCGCATCGAACTGTTGGATAAAGGACAAGGCTCTATCCGTAGCACCAAAGGTGCCATCGTAGGTAAGGAAACAGATACTCTTCCCTCCCTCTTTGAACTTCTTGAGCTTGGACGACCTCTTCCACGCGGCATAGGATTTCCTATGGCCTCTTTTTTGATGGTTCAAAGGTTGCACCATCACTTTCTTCAGAAGGTGAAGAATTTGAGGAAGATGGAGAAGAGGGTGACCTCTTTCTCGCCTTTTTCTTGCCTTGATCTTCTTTGTCTTCACCATCACTTTCATAAGAGTAAGAGGATGAAGAAGATGGAGAAGAGGTTGTCCTCTTTATTGCCTTTTTCTTCTCTTGCTTTTTATCATCTCTCTTTGAAGTAGGGTGTGGAGAAGTATGTGATGGTCTTCTCCATTTTGGAGGTGATGGAGAGCGTTTAGCCCGCCGTCTTCGTGGAGCCATCTCCACCGAGGTGGCAAGAGACTCACTTCTTTCTCGTTCCTTTGGTGGGGGATCTTAAATTCTCCTTTGAGAAGGAGATGTGTTGTTAGCATACAAACGACAAAGAAAACAAGCACCTCTATAGCTCTGCACGAGTCACACCGTTGGAAAGAAACCCTGTATGACGGTAGAAAACACCAAAGTCGAACACCTGTGAAGATGGGCGAGAAACAACTTTAACTCAAACCATGGCTAAAATTTTAGAAAACCGAGACCAGAAAGATGAAGCTTGTGTTGTGAGGATCTCTGTAGAGCATCCATATGCTTGATTCTGATAACCGACAAGAGAGGTACAAGCTTTTGAAGATGGAAGGTCTCTCAAAAGCTCCAAAAAACAAGTCTCTGTAAGCAAAAAAGGATGTGCAGAAAAATGCAGCTAAAATAATGGGGGCATTTTCCACTTTATTCAAGTGGAGTCTTCTTCCTTTTCTCACCGTCATCTTTCTCTTTCATTTCCCCTTTTAATTGGTCCATTTTTGGCCTTTTTTGGGAAAGGAAAGCTCCATGTCGGTGATTTTGACCAAGGGGGAGGTGCGGAAAGTGTCCAAGGGACCAAAATTTAAGTCCAGGCGCCTGGACATGCTGGTGGGAACTCAACATGGCGCCCCTAGCTCCCCAAAATGCCCAGGAGCCCTCCTTGCAAGGCCTTGAGTGCATTCCTTCACCATTTGGTACACCATAGACTAGTCCTCCTTTAGTATATATACCCTCCACTTTCCCCTCAACCCCCCACATGTGGGTTTAGTCCATTGCCACATGGCATGCTCTCCTCAACTTCCCCATGTCTAAACCTGAAATTTCTGTTTTGCCCCCAAACTGAGCCATTTTCTTGGAGGCGTAGCGGGTGACCCCGACCACCAAATATAGTGCCGTAAAGCACGGCTTGGAGCTTATTACCCCGGATAACTCCGGAAATTTCTAAACATGCCATTGCTAAAAGAAAACCATCAAGTCGGCCCACTTGCCGTCTTCCCACGTGCATCTGCCGCCACTTTTTAAGGAAAAAAACATCCACTTCGAGTGCGTGTAACTCATGATGTCGGAGTCCGATTTGCAAGCTATCAAGCACGGCTAGGAATGCTCATTAAAATCTATTTTTGAAAGCTCGACCAACCCTAAACTCAACCAACAGTTTGATCAAAACCAAGCCTTTGTACAGGGTTTTGTACACGGACACTTTCAAAGCTGGAAGCACTATGCACATATATATACATGAGGGTGGCCAGCAAGTTTTTTTGGCATCATTTATTTGCCTGACAGTGTCATCAAGGAGAAAATTTTTTAGCCCTTCATATGGATCCTCTTCTTCTTCCCGAATCGGAGAGACGCCTCTTTTGGAAGTCTCGCAAGGAGGCTTCCTAGGTGCTCTCTCATCATGGTGGGGAGCTTGGAGAATCCCATGACCACGAAGCTGCCATTGCACTTCACTTTGGAGGGATGGATTGCCCATGGATTGTTGAAGCCTAGAAACAAGATAGTTAACAAGCATCAGAGCATCATTAGTAGCCTGCTCATTAGCAAAATCGAAGTTATCAACATTAATTTCACTCTCTTTACTATTGTCGTCATTCTAACAACTTTTAGGTGTAAACTTTTTAGGTGTACTTTGGCACTTCAAGCCCTAGTTGCTACTCCTCTTTACCCCTTTAGAAAAAGCACTATACCTACTATACCCGTGGCTCGAATACCATTAACTGCAAGGAATAGAAGAGAGGGTCGTTCAACACCAAAACAACACCGGCTCCTGCCAAGCTTCTAATAGCTCAATAGTGGTTAAGCCATAGGCAAGCCGTAGGCAATAAGCCATATGAAAGCCCCGTAGGAATCCACTATTAAGACTATAGCTCTTGACGGTGATGCCCTGTTAACTGCACAAAGGCAGGTGCACTGCAAGGCTGAAAAATTCCTATTCTACTTACTCACATGCAATTAATAATACCAACCATCCATAGCTAGCTTGAGGACATACCTTCTTGAGCAAGAAAAGAGAAACCTTGAGCTCTGATACCAATGTAACATTTAATGGCCTAGTAACTTGTGTGTAGCGGAAAATAGCATGAAAATAGTAAGCATTTCATTAGAATAGATTCCTAATGAGAATAACAAGAGTGCTTGGGTGGAGAGAGCAACAAAAAGCATAACACCTAGTTAGATAGCATGAAGAATACTTCAAAAGAGAGAGAAATTAAGCAATTGACAACAGTTGAGGACTGGATTTGCATGGAACCGGTCCCCCCTCCAAAAGGCTTTGTATTATGGTTTCTCCCACCAAGAGAGACATTTTACAATACAATTCTTTGTGTTCCTTCAATACTAGCTAGTGCCATGAAGATGGAAACTTCAAGCACTAAGCACAACACTTATCAAACACAACATCAATTCCCTCACGGTCTCAGACCCAAGACCTCACACACCTTCGAAGATGGTGAGAGCTAGCGGGGTATGAGAGTAGATTGACAGGAAGGAGTAGTCTTACGAGAAAGATGTACATCTCCTCACATAATCACTCATATTAGCATAGCTTAGCTTAATAATTAACATGGTAGAGGAGATGAGCATGCATTGAAGCTTGGCTCTTGGTTGGATTTGCATCACAAAGCCAAGAGTTGTTGGTGTAGGCCTTCCTTCTCACAAGCTTGGAGTAGGTGGTAAGCTTTCCATTAAAGCTTGACAAGGAGGGAGAGATTATTCTTGCTTCACACATTGATTGTGTGAGTGTGTAAGTGAATAATGCCTTGAGAAGATCAGCCCCCTCTCTCTCTTGGTCAACCCCCCTTGCAAATTGCTCATGCTACATCCCTATTGGACCTCCCCAGGCCTAGCCAATGGAAATTAAGCAGCATAAGTGATAGCCTTTTGACATGTGTCCCCCTTTCCCCTTTTGTGAGAGATTTAGGTAATTAATAAATGCAACTAGACTCTCATTGGACCCTTTTCCTCCTAGCCAATAGGAATCAGGCAAGCTATTGGGCTGTTGAATGCTCATTGGATCCCTTGGGAGACTGTCCAATAGTCTTCTAGAGAGCTTAACTCTAATTGGTTCTTTTATTAAGCGTTTTTAAATTGATTAAAGTAGATTTACTCTAGCCTAATTTTCATTAGTCCACCTCCAAGGTCATCCAATAGGATTTGAGTACACCTTGTGGGCATTTGCGCTAGGGAGCTGACATGTGTCCCTCATTCCCTTTGCGTAAAGGGAGCTTGTGTGTGTGTGTGTGTGAGAGAGAGAGAGAGAGAGAGAGAGAGAGAGAGTTTCTCTCTCATATCCTACAACTAGGGCTCGCCCCCTCCTATGTATGCATGCATGAAGACTTTTGGGACACACACAAAGCGTCCAATTTCCCTAATGTTTGACCTTTGGACACAACCTTTGAATTTTGGAACCTTAGCATTTTGGAAGTCTTACTGGGTTGAACCTTAGGGTCTTTTAAGCCCATTGTTGCACATTGCTCTTTTGCAGATGGCCCCCCCTTTGGATCCCTATTTTCCCTCCTTTGGATACCTACTGTGGCCGGTTTGCTAGCTTAACCAATATTCTAGCTTTTTCTCCCCTGGCACTTCCCCATATTAAATGATCAGTTTAACATGAGAAAATCATTTAGGAAAACTAGATATTGATTATTATGACAAGTCCACTCATTGAAACTTGTTGAGCAATTTCATGCGCCTCCGTGTGTTCTTTGCAGCAATGATAGACACATTTCCACCGTGACAGCCAATGGAATTCAAAAGTACCTCCACTCTATCGATCGCTTCCTAGGACTTTTGCAATGGTCTCATTGTGAAAGCATAGTCAATGTGGAGCTTCAATAGCCTATCAAAAATGCACATGAATGCATGTAATGTACAAAAATGTACATTCAATAGAGGAAATGGAAAGATTGGATTCCAGGCGCGGTCCTTTTGATCACGGTTTGGGGCATTGAGCATGCGACATCTCAGAATAGACGCTTCATGTTCTCTACCTTCATCTTCGACATCACGACAATCCAACCCTTGTTCTCCATGCCCTTTCACACAACTGCTTGCAATAGCCTAACAAGCCTGCTTCTCCCCTCCCAAGAAATTGAGGAAATGTCAAAAGGCTATTAAAGGATGGATGGAAGCGGCTTATAGGATCGTAAAGGTACAAATGGCGGTCCACCCAAATGTCAACATTGGTCTCACCAGCGACACGACGTTCGTGTGATGACCTTTGATCACCCTCACATGCGGTCTTCAGTGCAAACGCCGTGGGTAAACAAATATGTATGCTTTTGGTGTGCGGAGTACATAGTGGTGAAAGCAAAAAAATTGTGATGTTAGTGAGCACCATGGAAGCTGTTTTAAGAGGAAGCAAAGGATGAAAAGATAGAGGGGGAGGGGGAGGGAGAGTGAGGAAGATGGGAGGAGAGAAGGAGAGGGGGAGGAGGGAGAGATTTGGGAGGAGGAGGAAGGTAGGGGTAGGGAGGGAGAGGAGAGGGAGAAAGGAGGGAGGAGGAAGAAGGAGGAGAGAACAAAGTGGTTTTTACTTTTTGGGGAAAAAGATTTTTTTTTAAATGGACTTTCTAAGCTTGTGGATTTAAAAATGGGTCAAAAAATGATTTTTGGATATATATATATATATATATATATATATATATATATATATGTTGGGAAGGAATTTTAAGTAAAAAAATAAGTAAAAATGAGTTTTTTTCTTAAAAAGTCAAATTTTGACTCTTAGTGACCCACGTTGTTGCTGATGTGGTCACACCCCTATACTTCCTTCACTTTAGAAAAGCTAGAGAGAGAAAGTAATCCCTTAGGTCCACATCCTACATTTGTCTTTAAGAAAACGCTAGAAAAGACTACTCAAAACTACCTTCTTCAAGTCCTTGTCCCCTTAACCCCACACAACATTAGCCTTAATCCCTAAAAATTAGGATTCCTTAGAAGGCCCATGCAAGGTCCATATTTCTCCTAATGTATACTCAATGGAGGGGAAAAATTTTGAGGTGTATAGCCCAAGTACTCTTTAAAGCATAAAAAAGTCAAAAAAAGTGTTTGTTTTGAGCAACCAAATAAAAGTCAGTGATCCCATATCATGCATAGTAAATTGAGAGCATAGATCCTCAATAGTGAAAACTTTTCTTAAAGGGGTATGAGTGTTAGCAGCAAGCTAACTCGGATAACATTTTTCGGAGCCTTTATTGTAAAAACACTTATTATTTTGATGAATCAAAAATGTTGTAACTCCTACTTTCCAGACAAACAGTGTAATTGATGAGCCGGGGCTACAAGCTTCCAGATTGTATCAACCTATCTTTAGTTAGAGCTCCCAGATTATTAGTTTTGACCACAAAAACCTTGGCTAAGATATAAAAAATCCAGTTTTTGTAAGTATTTTATAAGTTTTGGATAATAGAAACAGAGTGTGAGCTAACTGCGCTCACTTCTCTCTGCGCTCACTTCTCTCCTTCTTGCGCTTCCTACTCCCTTCCCAATTGTCACATTGCAGTATTGTCTGTTGTGTTGCAACCGCAAGTAAGAGCTCTACGCATTGAAGTAGCATTTCATGGTAATCCATAGCTTTTGGTGTCACCGATCCATGGTCTGATTTTATCATAAGTAGGAATTTACGCTTCAAAATCATAAAATAAGTATAGGCGGGGTATTGGGCATTATTGCTAAGCATATTTAGATGTATTCTGGGTTGAAAACGACTAGGTCAAAAACTCACTGCTGTTAATAATTGTGATTTTTGCAATTGACCTAAAGTGAGATTTGAGACCATAAGCATGTGTGCTTAGGTCTTATAAACATGTCCTAGAAGTTTCATAACGTTTGGATGTCGTTTGATGCTGTAACGGTTGTGATTTGTTTGCCGATGAGCGACTAGCTTTTGGTGATTTATGTCATTTGAGTGTAGCTTGAGATAGATGCGAATTGTTTGTTGTTTTTCCAAGAGATTGACAACCTCTTGTAGCCTCTATGCACTAGTCAAGTCAGCTTCGTCCCATGGATTGACAATTATATTCGTGGGTTATGTCTGCAATAATATAGGAGTGAGATTAGACACACGTCCCACATTTGGCGCCACTGTCGAGGATCAAAGAGACCTAAACTAGGGAAAAACACGAGCGTCTTGTGAAGTTATCCTTTAACTTCCTCTAGGATCACCTAGAGTCAAAACTTGCTTTTTAAAAACCCGCATAGCTTAAGATTGTCGTCTTTTGTTGTGTAGCGGTAGCTTGGAAGTAGGTTGTACTTGCTAAGTACCTTTCAAGATTGTAGGAGTGTAGGGTTAGATTAGGATTTTGAGAATGATTGATGGACGAGACAAGTCTTAAGATCAAGGCTCAGAAAACCATAAAAAACAAGAAAACGAGTGTTGTGGACACTTTCCACAACCCCATTGCAATAGAACCTAGGAGTAGGGTAAGTAGAATCCAAGGTGGGATCTCAAAACATTGCTCTATCCAAAAGAATCAATTAAGAGTTGTTTATGTGAAGTTGCAAAATTTCAGGTTTACGACTAGAAATAGCACCAGAAGACTGTCCACCATTGAATCCAATTGGAGATTATGCTTTAAAAGTTGGATGAACCAGTGGGTAAGCTTAAGGACACATTTGAGGTAAAATTTCAAGAGTTTGCAAAAACTCAGATTATTTACTTTTTCTTGACATTTTAGGCCAAATTAAGTTTTGACTAGACTCAGAGGCTTAAAATAGATCATAAAAAGACTGTCCACTAAAAAAGTTTAAAAAAGTGTTCATTTAGGGACAAAAGTAAATAATCACGGTTATTTACTTTCAGCTCAAAAGAGACCAAGGTTGATATCAGAGACTCTATGCATGTGTACAAACATCTTTTGTAAAGGCCCATAGAATTTGGATCACCAAACTGACCAAAATCTTGGTAAAAACTGAAATATGTATTGACGAGAACTTGAGTGTGACTTGGAAAAAATTTGTTCAAACTTAGTGAAACTTGACTCAGAGGCTTATATTGAAGTGTTCAACAAGTGTACATGCTTTGTTTACCAAAAAGATGTAAAAATTTACCAGAAGTAAATAATCGTGATTATTTATTTTTTTCTTATTTCTCAACTTTTTCTTATCAACCCAACATACCACTAGTTTTAGCATGTTATATATTAAGCCCACAAATCAAATTTGGTAAGATTTGGATCATTGGAGTGAAAATTGAGGCCAAATTTGTAAAGTCAATCTGTAGACACAAAACTGTTGACCATTTGAACATGGATTATCCAAACTTGATGAAACTTGGCTAGGGAGCTTAAGTTGACCTGCTTAACCATTCTGTGTTAAGATTGTGGCAAAAAATTGCATAAAAATAACATGAGTAAATAATCGCGATTATTTACATCTGCTACAAAATTGGACATTTTTTCACATTTGAGTATACCACAAGGTCAATCATATCAAGTAGACCACACAAATCAAATTTGGTGAAATTTGGATCACAAAAGCTAGACTTAAGCTAGATTTTTGAAAACTGAGTCTGCGGATACGAAACAGTTGATAACTTGAACAAGTTTTGTTCAAACTTAGTGAAACTTGTCCAGAGACCTTAACAAGTTGTATACTTGGCAAAACAAGCCACAAAGTGTAAAAATTTGAGAAAAGTAAATAATCACGATTATTTACTTTTGATACATAGAGACACCATTTTGAACTTTTGAGCTTGTATAGTGTTAGAATAACATAATACAAGGCCACCGGGAAATTTTGATTTCAATCGGATCCAAATTGATACATGTTCACTCAGTTTCCAGGTTGTAGATTAGTCTTTGGTTTTTTGAAAAAGTAGAATCTGAAAGTCTCAATTGCTGACTCACTTAGCTCAAATTGAAGCGATACACATAGACCAGTCACAATAGCTAGCAAAAATTGTACAGTCTTTGTGAAAGAATAGCTAACTTGATTAAAATTGATATAGGAATCAGGTTGCAGACAACGAATTGAAAGCTTGACAGGAGTTGCCATCTAGTCAAGTGAAAGAAAGTGTTAACAAGTCAATCTGATGGTAAGTACTCTATCCAGGGCTTCACAAGTCTATATGAACCTTAGATCTGGTCATATACTAGCAAATCATGGCATATTTGGAGAAACCGCTAGTAGAGTATCCACAGAAGAGAGTGTGAATCAAGGCAATCACTTGGACACTATCTTTGAAGAAGTCTCACACACTTTTTCAGAATTAAGATCTGAAATGTCTTCCTATTCGACTCATTCAGGAACCGGAACGACAGTGTGATATAAGCACATACTCACCTTTTTTAAAACTAATTGCCATGGAGCTCAGGTTTACCTGGATCATAATGAAGAGTATGCTATTCACATTGATGACCATGACATAGAGTTTGAAGAGGAAATCAAGGCAAACAAACAAGGGAAAATGTATATGGATAAAAATCGAACTCGGTATATACAAGTTGAAAACCGTTACGTGATAGACAAATAGGGGTTGGAAGTAAATACCATAATTCCAGGTATGGCAAAAAAATAAGGACCACCAACTTTAGAATTCAAGGGATACGATCAAGTTGATTTAAAGCCTTTGAAACACCTTAGATAGTCCGAGGATCGGAGTCTATTGTTGGGAGGATAGGAATGTCAAAGATCTTCTATGGACTTCTCATGCCAAATCAGGATAGTTACACCCATGAAGATCATCTATATCTTCAAAATCAAAGACAAGGGTTCAACAAATCTACCAACCTGCCTTTTTAGAGATTGTCATAACAATAATTTTGTTATGATGAGTCCTGAAGAGGTGGAATAAACCAGATAACAAGGGTACTTCATAAGGGATTGGATATTGGACCAAGGAACATAAAATATTCCAAGAGATGAACTCCACGAGAGATCTTTTGAGAGTAATGTTAAAAAACCCAAAACTACCTCATCGCAAAGAAAACCAGGTGACGCTAAAGCCAATCCAGGGCTACATGAGTCACTATTTCCAACAGACTGGTTTGAAGGACTCGAAACAGGACCAACTACCAGGAGACCAGGAGTTGAACCAAATAGACATGTTAGACCAGCTGATTTTCAAAAATGGGTCAAAAAATACATTGGATCTGGGGATCCATATGTTCACTTAGAAAGCTTTAAACAAGTGCTAAGAGCAGAACAGATATTTGATTTCCATACTCAGTTCGAGGGATTTGGAATGACATTAGAAGGAAAATCACTGACATGGTTCCAAAACATTCTACCAAGGTCAATATTGAACTTAAATACATTAGCTCAAGGATTTGTAGCTACATGTTCCAAAACAGGGATCAAACATAATACAGTAGCTCAAATCTATAGCTTCAAACAGAAACAAGGTGAGTCTGTTAGGGATTGTGCAACTAGAATGCAAGATGCCCAGAACTAGAAATACATGTAGAAGAAAGATTAGTATCCTTGTTTCTAGAGGGACTGCTAAACAGAGATATTCATGTTATATTGTATAGCAAGAAGCATATAACCCTAGTAGTGTGTGTGTCAGATGCTATTGACTTAGGAGAAACTTGTGATATTTTCAATGAAGAAGATGTCCCTAAGGATAATCAAAGTGAGAAAATAACATCCACCAAACTAGCACAAGTGGGAATGGCTGCTGCAGCACCGCTTACAGCCATAGAAGACATGCTCAAAACGATGAATGAAATGATGAAGAACATGCAAAAAGAACCTATGAGGCGACCAGGGCAAGGGATACCTCAATAGGGACAACCAATTAGGCCACAAAAATGGTGTGCAATCAAGGGTAAATGGACCAACCATGAGACCAATGAGTGCTATTACCGACCAAAGTATGATGGGAATGTTCAATATGTGCCTATGAGGCCACAAGGACAACCCATGTACAAGTATCAACCTAATATGGCCTCAGTTCGAAGACCACCGATGGGTATGGAAAGACCTCAACCCGTGTTGGGTCAACAACCTCCATATCTTGGATATAATACAATTCCTATAAAGTACATGCATTCTGAAGGAATCATAGATGAACAAGCACTAGTGTCTATTACACCATATGTTGAGCCCCGTCCATCTACATTAATGGTAGAAGGAGAGTGGTATAATTCATATCCACCACCAATGGAAGAACCTATGACATATACTACACCAGAGCTTGCACCGATGTACTATGTAGCTAATCAAGGTGTTAGACCTCCAATAGTAAGACCCATGATTAAACCAAGGACTGGAAACTTTCATAACTGTGGTGCAGATGATCACTGGAAAAATGAATGTCCAGAGCTTGACAAGACCATTAAGCCAGTTGAAGCTTTCTGTATACAATGTTGCAAAAAGGGAGGACACTTCCCTGAAGATTGCCCAAAAAATCCTTTAAACAAGGGTAAAGCAGTAGTGAACGTAGTCCAAGTGATACCTAGTAGCTCATCCGAGAGTGAACCGATTGTTCCAATCAAGGTAATCACCAGAGCCCAGGCTAAGAAAAAGAAACATAACTTGATGATTCGAAGAATAATAAAATTTCCTCTTAAAAGACCAAGAGAAGCAGAAGCAAAGGGTATGCGATGAGAAAACAAAAACAAAGGATTGAAATCAAGAGAAATCCAAGAAACTATTCGAGGAAAAAATTGAAAGAAATTGGAAGTGAAATCAAGGAAACCACCATGAAATCTGGAGGATCAATTTTGGTAGACAAAATTTTTGAGCCAACCAATGCAGCCTTGGAAGCTTACCAAGCGGGACTTAAAGCGTGCCAAAATATGAAAAAAAAAATGGAAAAATTATCCTTCTCCAAATATGGAAGCATCTAAGATTATAGCTTATCAAAATCTGGTAAGAGTTACTCAAGAGATGCTGGAAAAACCAAAACCCAAGCTCGAGAGTATGGCAAAACCTGAGGAGCTTGTGGTAGGAACCAATAAAGAGAAATTTAAAGTGGTGGTAGAACCCCACCTTGAAACTAAAGAGCCAGAACTCATAGTGCCTGACATTGAAGATGCCTTAGATGGAATTTTGTTTGTAGAAGAAGACTAGCCAGGACACTTATGGAAAAAAAGTTAGAGAGATTAATGACGGGAGCCTACCTCTAAAGTCAGCTCCTATAGAGGAAGTTTGGTTAGACAATCTACCTCCTGATATGGACATGGATGTACAATCCTTGTATGGGGATTGCCGCTCTGAAGCTTTGGGAATGTCTAAACCAATGACTTTAAAAACACTACCCTCTTACTTGGGAGATAACGAAGATGAATCCATAGTGTGTAAAACCACTCAAATAAAAAAGAGCGAAATAGACCCCATCCATTCAATCATGTCTACACCCATTCAATGCACTCTTACTTTAGGAGAACTGTTAAAAATCAGATCATATTTATGGAATGATCTACAACAAACTCTAGAGAAGGTGGAGATAATAGGGCTAATCGCAAAGAATTTAGGAAAGTTGAAACACGAATTGGATAACAAAGAGATTCAATATGTTCCAATGAACAAAGTCGGAGAATATACAAAGGGAAGAAGGAAACACGACCCTTCCAGTGAGATATAATGATATCAAAACCATGGCAATACTAGATAGTGGGGCAGGCATAGCAATAGCCACAAAAGCAGTATGGGAATTCTGGGGACAACCAGCCATTAGAAAAACTCGAATGAAATTGCAATTGGCTGATGGACACATCAAAAGACCCTTAGGACTACTTGAAAAAGTGATAGTTAATTCCTGTTGGATTGAATATCAACACACTTTTGCCATAGTGGACTTTTATGAAATCATCTTAAGAAGACCTTTCATGCGACAAGTACAACTTATCCATGATTGGGGAAACAATTACCTGTACTTTAAACAAGTGGGATCGATAACAAAGATTAATCTAAAAGATCACAATTATAGAGATGTCATGAAAACGTCCATACAAGAATTTGACTCAATCTCACCGGGCTGAAACGAAGCTTCCATCTTGGTTGAACAAAGACATGCCTATTTGGATGTGCGGAACCTTAGAAAACAGGAGCTTAAAACGAGAAGAATGTATCTTACAAAGGGATTTCACAGACGAAGCCTATGTACTTGAACCCTTTCCAGAGTATTTGTTTGAGCCATTTGAGTGGACTTGCAACAATGGATGTGTGTGTACATACGTCTATGCCCACTCAATTTGGCAATGAGGACAGCTATGACATAATTCCCATACAAATGATCTCAACCCTTCACATTGAAGACAAAATTCAAGAATCCAAAGACTTAATGAAAGTTCAATAAGTCTTTTTAGACCTCTACTATGATGCAACAGATGAGTTAGAAGAACATTCAACTACCTCAGATGATTCGGGGTCAGAAAAAGAACATGTGAGAGCTAAACTACTCATGAAAGAAGGAGAGGAAATTTTTTTTGACTTTCCAAACCAGAAACCGAGAAGACAAGAATGGTATAAAAGAAAAAGAGACACAAGAAACTCGAAAGCTAGACCTATGCCATCAGTCTCTAATAGAACAAAGTCTCTGATGCAGATAGATGCACATGATTGTGTCAAAGATAAAATCACTTATAGATATTCTTTAAACAAAAATTAGGAAATATCCAAAAGATTGAGAAAAATGAGAAAGGAAACTCAAGCAAAACCTAAATACCAAGACAAGGATTCAGCCATGACACAAGCTAAACGGAGAAAGAAGTATCAAGAGTTAAAGAAAGCTCTAAAGGAGATATATACAACTGAAATAGAAACCACTGAGGAAGAAGATAAGGATGTAATGAGTGTTCCATCCCATTAACAAGAAATATACTCTCCAAAACTGAAAAATCATAGTCAAACAACTTGTCAGAAAACTACGAAAACAGGGTGAGTCCTATGAAGGACCTGAAAACGCAAAAAAGATAGATCAAGACGAACCAGGAGAAGATCCTAGACCTACCTACATTGCAAACAACCTTACAGAAGAAGAAGAAGAGCTTTTGTTAAGCCTGCTCAAAGAATACCGAGAAATATTTGCTTGGTCTTATAAGGATGTCAAGGGTGTTGATGTAGAAATCTGTCAACATACCATACCTATGAGAGATGATGTGAAACCAAGCAGACAAAGGCCATACACTTATAACGAAACATTTGCCATAAAGATCAAAGAAGAGATAGAAAAGCTAAAGGAGGCCGAATTCATTTATGAAATTGAACACACATATTGGGTGTCTCCAATTGTGATAGTACCCAAGAAAAATGAAAAATTACGGGTGTGTGTCAATTTCAAGAAAGTGAATGCAGCTACCATTAGAGACAATTTTCCTCTTCCAATCATTGAGCACATTTTAGAACCAGTTGTAGGAAAAGAAGCTTACAACTTTTTAGATGCCTTTTCGGGATACAATCAGCTTTTGGTTGACCCCAAAGATTAGCATAAAAATGCCTTTGGAACTGAATGGGGTATTTTTGCTATCGAGTTATGCCTTTTGGGTTAAATAATGCTCCTGCCACCTTTCAAAGATTGATGAGCCATGCTTTTAAAGAATATCTTCGAAATTTCTTGGAAGTATATATGGATAATCTATGTGTACATTCATCAATCTGGGCTGATCAATTTGAACACCTCAAAAAGGTATTCGAAAAAGGTAGACTTTATAGGATTTT
Source organism: Adiantum capillus-veneris (assembly GCF_014529385.1). Taxonomy (NCBI): domain Eukaryota; kingdom Viridiplantae; phylum Streptophyta; class Polypodiopsida; order Polypodiales; family Pteridaceae; genus Adiantum; species Adiantum capillus-veneris. Next base: position 50,331,662 of record NC_140949.1, on the reverse strand, counting down.
CTTAAATCCTGAACAGTACACATTTATGGGAAGACAAGGAAAAAATATTGGACATATAGTGTCTAAAAATGGCATAGCTACTGATATGGATAAAATTCATGTTATTGTTGAATTGCCTAGACCGACAACAGCCAAAGGGATTCAAGCTTTCATGGGACATTGTTTATGTTGGATGTAAGAACTAGGGAACTAGACCTTGAGATCCTCCTCCCAACCTCCCTTCATATAGGCAGGCTCCTAGCCCCTTACCCTAGACGGATCCCCTGGCCACACTGCCTAGCCCGACCCTTGGCCGTAGTTTATGACTAACCTAGTTCTTAGGGTACAGGACCCTTGTCCTGATATTACTTCCCCCTTAAGGAAGAGTTTTCGTCCTCGAAAGCACAACTAGTAATATCTTCTTAAGAATATTGATGTTCTCTTTATTGACGTCCCATAAGTGAGCTAGTTGTCTGTATGACCGATAATTGGTGCAGTGAGGAGGTTCAATGAAACCAAGATGAATATCTTGATTTTCAACATTGTTGTCCATTTGCAACCACTTGGGTCTGAATGGTAACTCCATTTATAACTCACTTGAGTCCTGTAAAGGAGTAACCACAACTAAGAGTTGTCCAAAGGCATAACCAGTTTTCAGATCTTCTCAAGGTACTGGAATAATGCAAGGAAACCTTGGCGTAACTTTCCATGCAGTTGTGAGCCAGATTTCCTACTCGCCTGAGTATCTTGAAAAGTCCGTTACATGTTCATCCCTAATGAAGGTTACTTGCCAACATACTTTTTCAGCACACCTGGTAAGTCCTTGACGTATGAAAGTATTGACACAATCTCCAACCCCACCACAAGAGGTGTTCGAAGTCGAAAATCGTACTTAAGCAAATTCTAGAATAGGGAGAAAATCATCTATTCAGAAATGCGTTGTGCTAACATATGCTCTTAGCAGATCCTTTAGCACAAGATTACTCTTTGTAATCTGACTATCCCCTTGGATAACTGACAGTACTGAGGTGTGTTTTCCTCACGGTTTATAGACAGTCGTCCCAGATGACTGGTAAACGGGGAATCACAGTAGTGTTTAACATTGGTGAAGAATCAACAACATCCGAAATAACCATCGTGGTTAACTTGAAAAAATCCACAAACGCCCAAACCGAGCCATGACCTCTATTGGTGATTAGTGGATCAAAAAGTAATCTCATAGAGATAGTGCACATAGAGTGCAAAATGCTTCATAAGCAACAACCTGTGGAATATGCATGCCGTTCCAAATCAGCCTTTGCTAAACACTAGGGCCCATAACACCTAGTGTGCATGCATTTAGCAAAGACTAACCCGAACCTGTATATCCACAATGATCCTTGCCAATACTTATGGCAAATGTGATGCGCCTAGCATGCATTAAAAGGAATGTAAATAGTTCTGAAAAGAAACTAAATACTTTTAGTTGCAATCTTTTGCAAGCCTTGCTGAAACGTCTGAATCACAATAGAAGGTGAAACATTGATCACTTCTAGGTACAGACAATGAAACTTTTTCATTAACAACTTATAGCCTTTCTATATGTATAAACAACCATCTGTAATGTTGTTTAGCAGTACTTGTACCTTAACAAGTCATTCTAAGTATCCGACAATTTTTGGCCACGAAATTCCTGATACGTCGTGCTAAAAATGGTCTAGAAAACAGATGTGACCAGCACCTAGGGACTTTGTCGTGACACATAATTGAAATAATGGCTCCAGTGTCAGTCCGGAGACTCATATTCTCCACATGTGGAATATGTATCATGTAAGGATGTGTAAAAAGGAACATCCTTCAAGTACAAGATGTACTTGTGTGTGGAGGTAACTGCAAACACTCTACGATGGGAGTGAGAGGGACCCTCATTAGTCTTGCTCCACTGGCTAAACCGAACTCCTTGAGTTCCTAGACCATGTTGTATCCCATGTGACAACATGTGCCAAATTGAACCCTACAAGTAGGTTCGTAACTGCATAAGGTAGAAAGACAGCTTGGACACTTGGCCCAAAATACTTTGTGCTTACATGCCCTTGGCATGGGTCGATAATATTCAAGCGTACTTAGACGTCTTGAAACACCAAGCAAAGCATAATAAACATGCAATTGACACCAAGTCAGTACACTTACCTATATGCAAATGCAATTACATAATGTACACTTACATGTATGCAAAATGCAATAACATAATGTACACTTACCTGGATGCAAATGGAAAGGAGCACGTCCCCTACCTGAAAAACAAACAGTATTTCATCGGGAACCCTGGTTGTTTTCCTTTACAACCGAAGCCCTTGAATTAGAATCTACCTAGTCAAATCCCTTGATAAGACTTCTTTGTAGAAACTACTCAACTAGGAGATAACGGTAACTAACATAGTTAACCATGTACAGGTTGAGTGGAATCAACTTAAAAAGTATGTTCGTCTGCTACCGCGTGTGTGGAATACTTGCGTTGAAAGTAGAACTGGGAGAGATCAACAGTGATCCTCAATGCAGATCAAACTGTGATCCTTAATGCCTATGGGGTGATGTAGCAAGCATTCGTTGGGTTTTACCCCAAAACCATATGTCCATAGACACTTCGTAGTGCTAAGAGAGAGCACGAGACCCACACGAGTGAACTACCGATCCCTTACAACCATGTTGTCACCACTGATTGCTGCATCTATACTCTGTGGTAGAGATCAGCCGGTGTGAGGTTAAGATTGTCAAAAAACGCACATGAGCATTTGTGCTAAAAACATGTAGTGCGAAAATGACACCCTATACATCCGTAATGACATCTGTAATGACAAGACGCTTGCTTGTCAATTAACATCAATGTGTACTCCACTGGGTAGAACTGTTCAATCTTGATAACAATCATCCAAGGAATACCAACAAGTGGATCTTATCCTAGATTTAGCAATGGCCCGTAAGCCCGTGCGCGGCTCCTAGCCCGTATGGCAATGAGTGTTGAATCGATAAACCGATGAAAATAAATGTGAATGGCACCTTGCCCAATTTGTAGCTGAGAATTGTAGAGCATCTTGGCTCCAAAGAACTCAGTAGTCAAACATGAAACAAACTGCGTAGAAAATTTTCATTTTGTTCGTTTAGAGAAAGAGATCAAGAATGAACAGAAGAGCATGCTGGGCTGAGGAGCTTTCCTTTCATTGCTAGTGTGTGTGTGCCCAGAATGTGTGCTTTTAGACATCTTATGCCTGACTGCCAGCTTATCATATAAGCATGCAACCATTTGACTGTATGGTGTTCGCATCGCGAGAGGGAACACAAGTCACAGCGTGACCATCTACCATGTATGGGTTGTGAATCCATTAGAAGTTTGTAGGTTGTTTTGTGTGCCTTGATAGCAATCAAAAATTATGGGAAACAATGCATAACTAAATAGTGTCCTTGACAAAGTGATTTGTGAGAGCATACTTTATACCATCTGGGTAGCATGCCTTACATACAAAAACGAAATCCCGTGGCTACTGTCATAATAATCAATATCTAATTCTCCTAAATGATTTTCTCATATTAAACTGATCATTTAATGTGGGGAAGTGCCAAGGGAGAAAAAGCTAGAATATTGGTTAAGTTAGCAGACCGGCCACAGTAGGGATCCAAAGGAGGGAAAATAGGGATCCAAAGGGGGGGCCATCTGCAAAAGAGCCATGTGAAACAACGGGCTAAAAAGACCCTAAGGTTCAGCCCATTAAGACTTCCAAAATGCTAAGGTTCCAAAATTCAAAGGTTGTGTCCAAAGGTCAACCTTAGGGAAAATTGGATGCTTAGTATGTGCCCAAAAAGTCTTTCTACATCCCTACATGGGAGGGGGCGAGCCCCAAAGTTAGGGGATGAGAGAGAAAGACACACACACACACACAGGCTCCCTTTACACAAAGGGAATGAGGGACACATGTCAGCTCCCTAGGCCAGATGCCCACAAGGTATGCCCAATTCCTATTGGAAGACCCTTGAAGTGGACCAATGAGAATTAGGCTAGAGTAAATCTAGTTTAATTAATTTAAAAACATTTAATAAAAGAAACCAATAAGAATTAAGTGTCCTAGAAGACTATTGGGCAGTCTCCCAAGGGGTCCAATGAGCATTCAGGAGCCCCATGGCTTGCCTGATTCCTATTGGCCAGGAGGCAAAGGGGTCCAATGAGAGTTTAGTTTAATTAATTAATTATCTAAAGCTCTCACAAAAGGGGAAAGGGGGACACATGTCAGAAGGCTATCACTTATGCTGCTTAATCCCTATTGGCTTGACCTGGGGAGGTCCAATGAGGCAAAAGCCAGACTAACTTAGCAGCTAGGGCTCGCCCAAGAGAGAGAGGGGGCTGATTTTTGCTTGGCATTGACACTCACACTCTCACACTTGACCATGTGTGAAGGGAAAATACTCTATCTCCTCCCAAGCTTTAATGGAGAGCTCATCACCTACTCCAAGCTTGTGAGATAGAAGCCTACATCAACACTCTCTTGGCATGTGGATGCAAATCCAACCAAGAGCCAAGCTTCAATGCATGCTCATCTTCTCTACCAAGCTAATTACTAAGCTAAGCTATGCTAATATGAGTGATTATGTGAGGAGATGTACTTCTTTCTCGTAAGATACTTCTTTTTCCTCTCAATCTACTCTCATACCCTGCTAGCTCTCACCATCTTCGAAGGTGTGTGAGGTCTTGGGTCTGAGAACGGGGATAATTCAAGTTGTGTTTGATTAAGTGTTTTGCTTGGTGTATGAAGCTTCCATCTTCATTGCACTAGCTAGTCTTGAAGGAACACAAAGAATTGTATTGTACAATGTCTCTCTTGATGGGAGAAACCATAATACAAAGCCTTTTGGAGGGGGGACCGGCTCCATGCAAATCCGGTCCTCAACTGTTGTCAATAGCTTAATTGCTCTCTCTTTTGAAAGTATTGTCGATGCTCTCTAACTAGGTGTTATGCTTTTTGTTGCTCTCTCCACCCAAGCACTCTTATAATTCTCATTAGGAATCTATTCTAATGAAATGCCCACTATGTTCATGCTAATTTCCGCTACAAATAAGATTTTAGGCCATTAAATGCTACATTGGTATCAGAGCTCAAGGTTTCTCTTTTCTTGCTCAAGAAGGGAGGTCCTCAAGCTAGCTACAAATGGTTGGTATTATTAATTGCCTGTGAGTAAGTAGAATAGGGATTTTTCAGCCTTTCAGTGCGCCTGCCTTTGTGCAGTTAACGGGGCATCACCGTCGAGAGCTATGGTCTTAATAATGGAGTCCTACGGGGCTTGCCTACGGCTTAACCACTATTGAGCTATTAGAAGCTTGATAGGAGCCGGTGCTGTTTTGGTGTCGAAAGACCCTCTCTTCTATTCCTTGCAATTAATGGTATTCGAGCCGCGGGTACAGTAGCTTGAGTGCTTTTTCTAAAGGGGTAAAGAGGAGTAGCAACTAGGGCTTGAAGTGCCAAAGTACACCTAAAAAGTTTACACCTAAAAGTTGTTAGAATGGCTGACAATATTAAAGAGAGTGAAATTAATGTTGATAACTTTGATTTTGCTCATGAGCAAGCTACTAATGATGCTTCAATGCTTGTTAATTATCTTGTTTCTAGGCTTCAACAAGCCATGGGCAATCCATCTCTCCAAAGTGAAGTGCAACGGCAGCTCCGTGCTCACGGGATTCTCCAAGCTCATCACCATGACGAGAGAACACCTAGGAAGCCTCCTTGTGAGACTACCAAAAGAGGTCTCTCTCCGATTCGGGAAGAAGAAGAGAATCCATATGAAGGGCTCAAGAACTTACTTCTTGATGATGCATCTCCTTCCCAAAGGAGAACTCAAGAGCCTCCACCGAAGGAACGAGAAAGAAGCGAGTCTCCCGCCACCTCGGCGGAGATGGCTCCACGAAGACGGCGGGCTAAACGCTCTCCATCACCACCAAAGCGGAGAAGACCATCACACTCTTCTCCACGCCATAATTCAAAGAGGGATGATAAAAAGCAAGAGAAGAAAAAGGCGAGAAAGAGGACACCCTCTTCTCCATCTTCTTCATCCTCTTCCTCTTATGAAAGCTATGGTGAAGACGACAAAGATCAAGACAAGAAAAAGGCGAGAAAGAGGTCACCCTCTTCTCCACCTTCTTCAAATTCTTCATCTTCTGAAGAAAGTGATGGTGCAACTTTTGAACCATCAAAAAGAAGAGGCCATAGGAAATCCTATGCCGCATGGAAGAGGTCGTCCAAGCTGAAGAAATTCAAAGAGGGAGGGAAGAGCATCTCTTTCCTTACCTATGATGGCACCTTCGGTGCTACAGACAAAGTTTTGGCCTTTATCCAGCAATTCGATGCGGCGTTTGGAGATGAGGGCTTCATGGAGTCCTCTAAGCTACGCCATGTAGCTATGCACTTTCAAAAGTCCGCCAGACAATGGTGGTCTAGCCTACGAGCAAACGGTGAAGCTCCACGAACATGGAAGGCTTTAAGAGCTTCCATTATGAAGCAGTTTTTGGCCACCGATGCCAAAGACAAAGTACTCACCGAATGGCGAAGCTTAAAGCTCTCTCCCAATGAATCCATCCACAAATATGTAGACAAGTTTTGGGACCTACAACTCAAAGCCACTTCTTCAAAAAGTTGGATTTTGGAGAGCAAAAGCAACAATTTTGTGCGGGCTTAACCGAAGAAATGGCGGAGTATGTCAACTCCCAAAGGCCACGTACCATATCGGCGGTAATACACCATACTATGGTGGCCTCGCGAATCAATTTCCAAACGGGGGGTAAAAGAAATAATAAGCCCCCGGAAAACAAAGGTTCCAATGAGCCTAAGGGGAAGGACAATGTCCAAAAGTCTCCTAAGGGCAATTCCAACAAAGCTAAAGAGAAGGGAGTTTACAAAGGAAAGAATAAACTCTCTCCTGAAGAGCTTGAGCGTTATCGTAAAGATAACCGGTGTTTCAAGTGCGGCGAACAAGGGCATGCGTACCGCGCTTGTCCCCAAAAGAACAACCGCCAAGATCCTCCTAGAGCTTCTTTGGTTGAAATCCAAGAGGAGGAGATTCACCAAACTCACCACAAAGGATCTCCTCTATGCCATGCTTGGGGAAAGGTAAGAGAACATGATGCTTTTATTCTCTTTGACCCTGGTTCTACTCACAATTTCATATCTATGGAGTTAGCCACCAAGCTAGGCATACAATCCTACGAGATGGGAGATATCCTACCCGCAGACAGTGCCTTCAAGGGGCAAGAAGCTTCAGTCACTCCCTTAATCGGGAAATTGAGGCTTCATGTCCAAGGCTATGTGGACAAAGAGGATTTCTTTATCTCTCCTCTCAAGCATGAGGATGTAATCCTAGGGGCACCATGGTTTGACCGTCTGGCTGCCCATGTTAAATTTCCTGAAAGGAGAATCTCCTTTAAGTTCAGGGAAAAGGACATGTATATAGATGCTAGGGAGATGGGTAACACCATCCCCATTGTACATACACCAGCTTTCAACAAGTCAATAAAGAGCTCTATTTCCGTGTACATGATTTTTGTTAAAGATTCTCAAAATGAACCTAATGCTTTAGCAAAAGAAAATAAAAGCAACCAAAAGGAATTAGAGTTATCCAATTTTCTCAAGGGGTTTCAAGATGTCTTTATTGACGACATCCCTTCTGAGCTACCTCCTAAACGAGGTAATGACGACCATGCAATTGAACTTCTTCCAGGAAGTTCACCGCCTAACAAACCTCCTTATAGAGTTTCTCAAGCTCAACAAGAGGAGATTATGCGGCAAGTGCATGAGTTAATTGAGAAGGGCATGGTTAGGCCTAGCTCATCTCCATTTTGCTCACCTGTGCTATTAGTGCAAAAGAAAGACGGCACATATCGTATGTGTGTCGACTATAGAGCACTAAATAGGATCACTATCAAGAATAGGTTTCCCGTTCCACGGGTAGAAGACCTATTTGATAAGCTACAAGGATCGACCTACTTCAGTAGGATTGACCTAAAAAGTGGCTATCATCAAATAAGGATAGTTGATCAAGACATTGTAAAGACCGCATTTCGTACTACATTTGGTCTTTACGAATACATTGTCATGCCTTTTGGCTTGACTAATGCACCAGCCACATTTAACCGCTTGATGGAGAAGCTGTTCAGACCTCATCGAACCTTCACTGGAGTGTTCTTTGATGATATTATCATCTACTCTAATTCATTAGAGGAACACAAGCAACACCTCCAGGTAATATTTCAAGTTTTAAGAGAGAATAAACTTTATGTTAATCGAAAGAAAAGTGAATTTTTCTTGCAAGAGATTCAATATTTAGGTCACATTATCTCTCAAGATGGAATCCAAATGGATCCATCCAAGTTAGAGGTAATAAAAGGATGGCCTAAACCAAGGAATCTTCATGAACTAAGAAGCTTTATAGGTATGTGTGCATACTATAGACGCTTCATAGAAAAGTTCTCACAAATTGCGGGACCATTACATGACCTAACAAAGAAAAATGTTAGGTATACGTGGTCTGCTAAGGAGAACAATGCTTTCGAAAAGCTTAAAGAAAAGCTTATCTCTCAACTGTGCTTACACTACCGGATCTCTCAAAACCATTTGAGGTCCAATGTGATGCTTGTGGTGATTGCCTTGGGGCTGTTTTGCTCCAAGAAGGGCACGCCATAGGCTATGAGAGTCGAAGGCTCGACCCTGTTGAGCAAGCTCTAGGCATATACGAAAAAGAACTCCTTGCAGTTCTACATGCCTTAGACTCATGGAAGCACTATTTATTGGGGACTCCTTTCATTCTGCGAACGGATCACCAAAGTCTTAAGTACTTCATGACGCAGACCAAGCTCTCCGACAAACAAATGAGGTGGGCAAATTTCCTTTCGCAATTTCATTTTCATATTGCTCACATTGCTGGCAAGCATAATCAAGTAGCCGATGCACTCTCAAGACGACCGAGAGTGAATGCGGTTTCCATAGCAACTCACAATGATCTATCTTCAATGATAGATGAGTATGCTATTGATCCCGATTTTAGAGATGTGATTTCAGCCCTTGCATTAGGGAAGAAAGAAGAACCATTTACTTTACAAGATGGTTATCTTCTCTATGGCAATAGACTATGCGTTACTAACTCACTACGTGAGAAAGTAATGTATGAATCTCATGCTCCCCCATATGCGGGGCATAGAGGGATTCAGTCTACCCTAAAGGGAATTGAAACATATTTCTATTGGCCTACCATGAAAGTGAACATACATGAGTATGTTTCCAAATGTGTGGTATGTCAAAAGACAAAATTTGATAGAGGGAAGCAACTTGGATTGCTTCAACCCTTGCCAATCCCTAATTCACCGTGGGAGAGCATATCCATGGATTTTATCTTTGGATTGCCTAAGTCTATCCATGGGAATACGGGAATATGGACGATAGTAGACAGGTTCAGTAAACAAGCTCATTTTATACCTGTCAAAAAGACTATCAAAGCCCATCAAATGGCAACCCTCTTCATTTCACAAATTTTCAAGTACCATGGCTTGCCAATGTCCATAGTGTCGGATAGAGATCCTAGAATGACCAGTAATTTCTGGAAGGGTCTCTTTGAGAATTTAGGAACAAGGCTAAACTTCTCTTCGGCCTATCATCCACAAACTGATGGCCAAAGTGAAATAGCTAACCTAACTATTCTCGATCTACTAAAAGCCTATGTAACGGAAGTAGATCAAAGATCCCAATGGGAGAAGTACTTACCCTTAGTAGAGTATGCTTACAATAACACTGTACATACTTCTACAGGAAAAGCACCTTTCGAGGTAATTGAGGGAAGATCAAAAAGTCCCTTGCTACTTAAGATACATGGGAAGATCTTCGCTGCAGATGAGTATAGCCGAGACCTACAAGAATCTTTCCAAAAGATTAAGGATGCTGTCTCTATCTCACAGCAAAGGCAAAAGGCTGCTGCTGACAAGCACAGAAGAGCCCAAGCCTTTAAAGAAAACGATTGGGTCTTGTTAAAATTTCCCAAGGCTCGATTAAGGCACACGACGGGCAAGAATCCTACGGGCCACCAAAAGTACTATGCTAAACTAGCAAAAAGGTACTATGGTCCCTTCCAGATTCTTAGGCCAATCAATGAGATGGCCTATCAACTTAAGTTGCCCAATCATTGGCTCATACACAATGCTTTTCATGTGAGCCTTTTGAAGCCTTACAAAGGAGAGCCACCTCAAGAACCAACTATTGAAGACCCACCAGAGATCGAGGACCACGAGGAGGTGCTGCAGCCCGAGTCCATTCTCCGACATGAAGACAAGGTATTAAGAGGCGGTAAGACTATCCGACGATATCTTATTAAGTTTAAGAATTATCCTTTTGAAGATGCTAGATGGATGCAAGGCATACAATTAAAGGATAACCTAAACCTTGTCAATGCTTACAATGCTTCCCAAGAGTAAGCAAATGTACAAAATGTTAAAAATGAACAAAAAAATTTTGTCTTATAAGACTCTCTTTTTCTTTATTTGTGCACAAAAATGAAGTAGTATGCATGCTTAGATCAAGTTTGCGGAGACGACGTCTCCCGAACACCAAGTAGAGCTTGTCACTCTACTATGGAAGACTGATAGGACTAATGTGCAGACATGCTTGCGGCAGCCTCAGGCTCTCAAGCGCCAAATGGACTAGTCATCCATTATGGAATGATGTCGTAGGGTAACATAGGGATCCTCTACCCGCTAAGAAAAGGACTCATGCATATGCTTTATCTTCTCTACACCATAGTCGAGGACGACTATGATTTCAAGAGAGAGGTAATGTCATAATAATCAATATCTAATTCTCCTAAATGATTTTCTCATATTAAACTGATCATTTAATGTGGGGAAGTGCCAAGGGAGAAAAAGCTAGAATATTGGTTAAGTTAGCAGACCGGCCACAGTAGGGATCCAAAGGAGGGAAAATAGGGATCCAAAGGGGGGGCCATCTGCAAAAGAGCCATGTGAAACAACGGGCTAAAAAGACCCTAAGGTTCAGCCCATTAAGACTTCCAAAATGCTAAGGTTCCAAAATTCAAAGGTTGTGTCCAAAGGTCAACCTTAGGGAAAATTGGATGCTTAGTATGTGCCCAAAAAGTCTTTCTACATCCCTACATGGGAGGGGGCGAGCCCCAAAGTTAGGGGATGAGAGAGAAAGACACACACACACACACACACACAGGCTCCCTTTACACAAAGGGAATGAGGGACACATGTCAGCTCCCTAGGCCAGATGCCCACAAGGTATGCCCAATTCCTATTGGAAGACCCTTGAAGTGGACCAATGAGAATTAGGCTAGAGTAAATCTAGTTTAATTAATTTAAAAACATTTAATAAAAGAAACCAATAAGAATTAAGTGTCCTAGAAGACTATTGGGCAGTCTCCCAAGGGGTCCAATGAGCATTCAGGAGCCCCATGGCTTGCCTGATTCCTATTGGCCAGGAGGCAAAGGGGTCCAATGAGAGTTTAGTTTAATTAATTAATTATCTAAAGCTCTCACAAAAGGGGAAAGGGGGACACATGTCAGAAGGCTATCACTTATGCTGCTTAATCCCTATTGGCTTGACCTGGGGAGGTCCAATGAGGCAAAAGCCAGACTAACTTAGCAGCTAGGGCTCGCCCAAGAGAGAGAGGGGGCTGATTTTTGCTTGGCATTGACACTCACACTCTCACACTTGACCATGTGTGAAGGGAAAATACTCTATCTCCTCCCAAGCTTTAATGGAGAGCTCATCACCTACTCCAAGCTTGTGAGATAGAAGCCTACATCAACACTCTCTTGGCATGTGGATGCAAATCCAACCAAGAGCCAAGCTTCAATGCATGCTCATCTTCTCTACCAAGCTAATTACTAAGCTAAGCTATGCTAATATGAGTGATTATGTGAGGAGATGTACTTCTTTCTCGTAAGATACTTCTTTTTCCTCTCAATCTACTCTCATACCCTGCTAGCTCTCACCATCTTCGAAGGTGTGTGAGGTCTTGGGTCTGAGAACGGGGATAATTCAAGTTGTGTTTGATTAAGTGTTTTGCTTGGTGTATGAAGCTTCCATCTTCATTGCACTAGCTAGTCTTGAAGGAACACAAAGAATTGTATTGTACAATGTCTCTCTTGATGGGAGAAACCATAATACAAAGCCTTTTGGAGGGGGGACCGGCTCCATGCAAATCCGGTCCTCAACTGTTGTCAATAGCTTAATTGCTCTCTCTTTTGAAAGTATTGTCGATGCTCTCTAACTAGGTGTTATGCTTTTTGTTGCTCTCTCCACCCAAGCACTCTTATAATTCTCATTAGGAATCTATTCTAATGAAATGCCCACTATGTTCATGCTAATTTCCGCTACAAATAAGATTTTAGGCCATTAAATGTTACAGCTACTGTGAGAACAATTGAATTCAACACCCTAAGTGCCTTGCACCGGTTAGACTGGTAGGGATTCGATGAGATGATATCCTGAATAATGTAGGTGCCCCAAACTTGGTTTCCAACTGCTCTTGTCGCCGAGGTAATCGGAGTACGAATTAGAAGCCTTGTGTCATGTGAAATGGGCCAAGCATTTGGCTTTTCATAATATTGTCCAAAGTAAATGCAAAACGTAAGTTGTACGACACGTGTATCATATACACCCTAATTCAGTGATCTTGCATGCATCTCAGAATTTTTTCGGCAGATTGTATAAGCCGAGATGATGTGACTGGTCGTACCAAAAATGACTGTGGCAGAAAAAACAATTGGGCGTAACAGTACCCAATTCAAAAAAACGTACAATACGCTGAAAATCTATATTGAAGTATGAGAAAATGGCTAAGATAACATGTTCAGAAGCCATATAACTACTGTGCCGTTCACCAAAAGTGGAGTTTATGTCAAATCACGAACTCATGCATCATGCTTAAGTTGTCCGAAATGTGGGCACTGCTTTTTTTGATGTGTTGCTAAGCAAATAAAGCATAATTTTTGACTTTTTGCACGTTGAAAGTTGGATAGTGATGGGTGCTTCTTGACCACGTTGGTCGTGCCCCGTGTTTCGACACCCGAATTATTTTGGACATGTTGGACCTCTTTGGTCATCCTCGAGAATATCCAACACACTCTGAGGAGGAGGGGTTGATAAATGAGGAGACAGAGATAGATCACCTGGGTTTGCACCGTCCATCCCTGTTGCCATGGATGGTACTCTTCGTGAGAGTATCTGGCCCCATGACATCCACAGGTGGAGCCAATTCGAGGTATTCAAAGTCAAACATGTGTCGATCATCAATTTCCGCACTCATGGTGAATCTGTGTTGTGCGAACAAAAGAGAAAACAGTACTTTGGAGTGCAACAAAACTTGTAACCGTATCGAACACAAAGGTAGTTAGCCATGGTAACCTCGCCGGCGGTTGTGAAGAAGGTGAGTTTCCAATCCCAGTAGAATTTGTGAAGAGGTGAAATCATCGAGGAACTTCAGCACTAGCTCATAGCAGGTTGCGATAATTAACTGGGTAATTATGTCTTCAATTGAACTGAACGCCCAAGTTGAAATCGGATTGTAAATCCCAAGCCACCGCGCAATCAACAATTGATTTTGAGATGAGGACGCATTTGAAAACACAAATAAATTCATAGTAGCCGATGACGGGATTTGCATCTTATGCAAACGAAAATTCAGTCGGAGTTTGCAGCCTGCTCGGAATACTGAATTATTCATGTAGCACAACGAACTAGTGGTCGTTTATCTTCCCAAGGAGCACGAGAACGGAGGAAGGCTTGCCGGCCCTTGTTTATGCCGCCCGGTTGGTGGGAAGGGCCTTCCACTATGGCCAAAGCTCAAATCCAATGGCCATAGGCCTTTTAGTGTGAATACAAAGGGTTTTTTGAAGCCCAAACAGCGCAGGCAGCAAGTGCTCTTCGACGAGGAGGAAGGTGACGATGGTGGGGCTCGCACAGGCCGGGCCGCGGTGTTCTGGCAAAAGCTCTACTTCCGCAGGGATTCTTCCCACCCCGACTCTTCGTCAAAGCATGCACCACACACACACGTCCAAAACAGGAAGCTCTGCCCGATTTGGCGAGTAGACCGGCTAAAAACGGAAAAAAGCCCAAAAAAGCAACGGTTCTCACCAAAGGAGCATGCTTTTAGGGGCCTAAAGAGACCACACCTAGAGAGAGAGAGTGGAAGAGACTCCTAGGCTCTGATACCAGTGTAAGAACTAGGAAACTAGGCCTTGAGATCCTCCTCCCAACCTCCCTTTATATAGGCGGGCTCCTAGCCCCTTGCCCTAGACGGATCCCCTGTCCACACTGCCTAGCCCGGCCCTTGGCCATAGTCCGTGACTAACCTAGTTCTTAGGGTACAGGACCCTTGTCCTGACATTAGAGATGATTCATTTACATGTACGTTATAATTGCAAAACCCATGTACAACTTGATTACACTCTTTGAATGGACCGATGAGTGTGAAGAATCCTTCATGAAGCTTAAGCAAGCTCTCACTTCAGCTCCAATATTGAAAGCACCAGATTGGAATAATATAGTCCACATACATGTAGATGCTTCCAATTTTGCCATTGGGTGTATCCTAGCTCAACCAGGAGACGGGAAAATTGTTTTTCCTATTTCTTATGCTAGTAGATAGTTGAATATGACAGAGAAAAACTATACAACCACCAAAAAGGAAGGATTAGGAATTATTTATGCCTTAAAAAAGTATAGACATTACCTATTAGCTAACAAATTTGTGTCCTTTGTGGACCACCATGCCTTATTGTACTTGGTCAACAAGCCTTTTGGAATTTTATTTCACTATAGTTGTGAAAAAGGGCACCACTCATCAAAGAGCAGATCATTTATCAAGGGTTATTTCAAGAGAACCACCAAAGGAAGTAGCCAATGATCTACCAAATGCATATCTGTTCTCCGTGGAAGTGATACCTCGATGGTCGGAAAATATGGTATCCTTGATAACCGTAGCTCAAGTGGATTCGCAAATACCACTTTCTATTACAACCCGATTAATTGAGCAATTGGCTATTTATTAATTACTAGCTGGAAGACTGTACAAAAGAAATCAAGATGGAATATTGCTTTTGTGCATTAATCCTGAGAAGAAAATCCAATACCTTATTACCATAGTGGGACTTCACTTTGCGGAAGACCAAACTATGCAACGGATCTTGAGACTTGGAGTATTTTGGCCAAATATGAGGAGTGATGTTCACTCACTTGTAAAAAATGTCCTCAATGCTAGAAACAAGCACTCATACCTCATGTGACATTGTTCCAAATAGCACTTGTTCCTAAGTGGAGTGACTATCTAGTTACTTTCTTATCAAGCCAAACATTTCCTGAGGATATGAGTAAACGCTGCCAAAGAGCAATTGAAACTGAAGCAAGAGACTATGCTCTTATTGAAAACCAATTGTATCAAAGATGAAAGGATTAACATCTACATCTTTGTGCAAATGAAGACGAATATATTCCCATTATAGAACAAGCACATGTTGGATTAGCTGGAGATCACTTTTCGAGTGAGACCATCGCGAGAGCAACCTTAATGGCAAGCATATGGTGGCCAACACGTTTTGCAGATGCCAAAGAATATGTTCGAAGGTGTGATGCATGTCAACAAGCTAAAATGCACACCCGTGTAGATAGCATGCCTTTAAAACCAATGATGGGGGCTAGAGCTTTTGCAAAATGGGATATAGACTTTGTTGGACCAATACTGCCACCTGCTTATAGAACCCAAGCTCAATATATCCTTGTAGCTACGGACTATTTGACCAAGTGGGCAGAGGCTAAGGCAACCCAAAAGAATGATGCCAGAATCACATCCGCATTCTTGTATGAGAATGTGTTCACAAGATATGGACTGCCAATAGAAATTTTCAATGATAGAGGAACTCATTTCCTCAATGAGGTAATTGAGTATCTGCTTACTGAATTTATGGTCATCCATGACAAATCGGCTCCCTATCACTCACAAGCAAATGGACAAGCTGAGCACATGAATAAAATTCTTAGCTCAGTATTGACTAAAGTGGTTAGTGCAGGACGGACAAATTGGGAAATGAATCTCCATGCCGCTCTATGGGCTTATAGAGTTTCATTCAAGACAGCTTTAAATGCTATACGCTTTAACCTTGTCGATGGTCTTGATGCCATACTGCCGATAGTATTTCTATTGCCGACACTAAGGGTTGCTAAGGATCTTGAGTGGATTGGACATTAATTGTCAGAGAGGCTTGAAGATTTGGAAAAGCTTTGTGGGACGGGTTTCTAACATCACTCCTATCTTATTGTTGCAGACGTAGAGAGAACCACGGATATAATTGTCAATCCATGGGATGAAGCTGACTCAACTAGTGCATAGAGGCTACAAGAGGTTGTCAATCTCTTGGAAAACAACAAACAACTCGCATCTAACTCAAGGTACACTAAAATGACTAAAATCACCAAAAGCTAATCGCTCATCGGCAAACAAATCACATCCGTTACAACATCAAACGACATCCAAACATTACAAAACCTCTATGACATGTTTATAAGACCTAAGCACACTTGCTTATGGTCTCAAATCTCACTTTCGGTCAAGTACAAAAATCGTGATTATTAACAGTAGTGAGTTTTTTACCTAATCGTTTTTTACCCAGAATGCATTTAAATGCTTAGCAATGATGCCTCAATACCCACCTATACTTAATTTTTAACCTTAAATTCTTACGTATGATGAGATTAGGTCACAACTCAGTGACGCCAAAAGCTATGGATTACCATAAAATGCTTGCATCAATGCGTAGAGCTCTTACCTACGGTTGCAACGCAACCGACGCGACTGTAATGTGACAACCGGGGAGGGAGTAGGAAGTATGCAAAGGAGAGAGGTGAGCGTCGTTAGCTCCCATTGTGTTTTCATTATCCAAAACTTATAAAAAACTTACAAAAATTGGCTTTTATACCTTAGCCAAGGTTTTTGGTGGTCAAAACTAATAATCTGGGAGCTCTAACTAAAGACAGGTTGATACAATCTGGAAGCTTGTAGCCCCGGCTCATCAATTAAAATGTTTATTTAGAAAGTAGGTTACAATATTCCCGATTCATCAAAATAATAAGTGTTTTTACAATAAAAGCTACAAAAAATGGTATTCGAGTTAGCTTGCTGCTAACACTCCCCCCTCCTCGACTATGTCGTCCCTTGACCTAGCTTCATGGACTGAAGTAGTCTTCGGGTTGACGGCTGCTGACGAGGCAGTCTTTAAGTGCATGTAATGCTTTCTCATATCTGATTCTTCTTTCTTTGTCAGGAATTTGCAAGAACTGCATGGTGACCCTGTTTTAAGCTCAATGGCTTAATAGCCAACAAATCTGGATGTGAAGTTTCTTATCTCACTGGCCCAAATATTTTCATTTGCCAAGTGAAGAAACCTGTATAAAATGCTTCCTCAAACACCAACATTTTGCTTGAGGGCAAAAACATGCATTGAACGTAGAAGTCGTAAAGGACTTCTTTCGAAGGCTGGCCACTTAAGTCATAGTAGAGACCCTTATTGCCTTTGAGGAACGACATCCATGGAGCTCCTGCTTGCTCTGGCTCATGAAAGGCTTGAATACATGTGAGTAGCATTCTGCAGATCTTGTATAGCAAGGCACATGAGAGGTCAGGGAGGCTTTTGAAGAAAGTCATGGCACCTGTTAGGGTTTTCACCATGTATTCCTCTATCAATGTTCCCTATTTTGGAGTTGGCAAACATGGATAGTTTAGCCATGTAGGCCGCTTCTTTTTTAGTGCTTCAAATGCTTGCCATGTCCCTACCCTTGGTACAGGACAAAATGTTGGGTCTTTTTGTAGTGTGGCAGGTGCTCTTGTGAACAGAATCAGATATCTTGAATTCTTGTTCAACCAGCTCTTTCTCCACTTGGGGTGGACATCCTCTGTGCCTTCTGCCTGCATATCTTTGTATAATCTTTCTTTGACATGTAATATCTCTACCTTGATCAAAGGGTATGGCAAGGATTGTTGATGCCATTATACATTGATTTGGTTGGGAGTGAGTTAAGTTACATTAACTTCATGAAGAATTCTCAACTCCCAATCCATCGTTGCTTTCCATTGGGCATCTGTCTCCTGGGCAACTTGCTCCTTGAGTGCATCTTCCTCAGATTTAGAAAGCTGGACCATCGGCACTTGCTCAGCATCTGTGAGTGGTACCTAAAAATGTTCTTCTTCTAGCCCTTCTATCAGTTGTGTTTCCATCTTAGCAAAAGAGACTGAGGAAATTTCAACAGTTGGTTGCTCTAAGGGGCCTGCTTCTTCTTGTGTCTCTGGTTGTCCCTCTTGTAGTAGCTGATTGACTCTTTTTAGCTCTATTATCTCCTTAAACAGTTGCTCTTCTTGTTGTACCCGCATCAGTGCAAGGTCTCTTATTTGTGATACTCTAGCTTCAGCTCTAGCTTCAGCTCTAGCTCGAGTTCCATGTTTTTATTTTCCAAAGTCTTATAGACTTCATTTGTACCTTTTATTGAAGCAACAATAGTATTTTCTCTGATCTGTCTCAAAAAAGCTGCCTGATCATTGATCCTTTGATCTGAGTATTGCAGAGATGTGTTTGCTACATCGAGGTGCACTTGGATTCTTTGTACTGACAAAGTTGTGGTTAGGAGTTCATTTGTCACCTCTGTTAGCTGCTAATCTTTAGTCTTGCATGAATCTGATAACTTTGTTACAAGTTCTCCTAGCTCCTCCATTTCTTTCTGTTTCTTGTCTTTGGCTAGCTGGTGTTGTTCGGCTTCAGCTTTCAACTCTTGGATTTGTCTTTGTAGATCTAAGATAACATTCATCCTGTCTTCTAACTCTCTTTGTAGAGCATCGATGACCATTTTCAGCTCCCTAGCCTTAGCGTTGTGGCTAAGTACTGTTGTTCGTATTTTTTCTATCATCTGTTTCATCTGCTTGGCACATTCGTTTACTTGCATGATGACATCATCATTTGTCTCCCATTCTTCAGACTCTGTAGGGTGTCTAGATGTTTCAGCCATTTCGGTTTGTGGCTCCTTGGGTGGTGATGAGGTGACAGCTTGTGGTTGCGGCGGGGGTTGTTCTTCACCTTGAGGCATTGCGGTTGCCTCGGTTGCTTTTGCTTCTTGAGGCTTCGTAGATGCCTCGGCTATTTCTTGTTGGGTGGTAGTAGAAGGATCCGTCTCTATTTTTGTTGCTTTGGGCTCCTCAAAACTAGATGTTGCGTGTTGTTCAGGTTCTTTTTCTTTGGCTTCCTCGCCCTCATTGGGTCTAACTGTTGGTGAAGGGTAAGGGCTTGGCATTGGATGGTCTGCCTACTCCGTAGCGGTCAAGTGGGCTTTGGAGACATCTCCTCCTGGTAGTGTTGTATCTCTCCTTATTCTGTAGCCTCCACTTGTCTTTGTTGCTTGACCCCGTCTTCTCTTGCTTTCCTCTCAGCTTCTTGAGCTTCTTTTAACTTGAGGGCTTCTGCCTCTGCATACATGCATTCAAGGAATTTTGTGGGGTACCTCCGCTTCTTTCCTTGCACGGTTTTTGGTTATGGGTCCCCTTATCTCTCTTGGAACCCACCTTTCTAGGTCCTCACCTGCAGCTTCGCGGCTTCTTTCGTAAGTTTGTTTTTCTCTTTCAAACCTCGCCTTCTTTTGCTGAGTTTCCTCTTGGTGTGCAGCTACAACTTTCTTCTTCATCTCTTCAATTCTGGCCCTTCTCTCGTCATTATCCAAGCTCTTATTGCTATGAGCTTCATGAGAGCTTTCTGTCGATTCTTCATATGACAATAAACTCTCTTTGATAAACGTGTAGTTCTTGGAGAAGGCTATGCACACACAATCTACGTATTCTGATATGGGGCTCGCGGAAAATTGTCGGCCATGCCAATAGCATGATAGGCTATTCTTGTCAGTACTTCAGGCGTGCCCAGATAGGTGATTTTACCTTCTTTCTTTGTGCCCTTCAGCGTTGTCAGCACATACTGTGCATGATCAATCAGCTGTCTAGTTATCGACTTCAACACTTGGGTGAAGCTAGTCGCAATCGCATGGTTTGGGGTGGTGTACCATGGCGGTCTCTTTGCTAAAAAGTGGAAGTGTTGATGGTATAGACGAGATAGTTCTTCCACTTGCCTTTGGATGAGGTCGGAAAAAGTTGCAGCAGTAGTCTCCTTGGTGAATGTGCCTACTAGCTTTCTATTTAGGGCCCGCATTATCATCCCTTCAGTCGGCAACTTCAGTGCCTCGGCCACAATTTCCTTTGTGATTACCACTTCAACTTTTTGCCCTTGTTGGTCAGTAATTTGAGCTGATCTATCCTCTTTAACTGTAGACAGTAGCCCATAGGCTTTCTGGAAATCTACATCGCATGGTTCCTGGTCGTAGAAGTCCCTGAGGCCCAGCCTTCTATTAGCTTCATTTGTGTCTGGCTTGGCAGCTACATCATATATCTCTTTCGATAGTAGTTGCAACTCTACTTGGTGTCCTTCTTCACTCTTAAACCTGCCAGTGAAAACTATTGTATTAATTTCCTCAAGCTGTTCTCTTGACAAGTATGTTGCCTTGGTTGTCTTTACTGAACTTGGGTCCAGTTGGTAGGGTGGCAGCTCTTGCAACTTCTCCTTCTGGGACACCCTTTTCTTGGCCTTCTCCGCAGCTTGCATTGCTCCTATTAAGTGAATACAGTGACAAAGTTAGAAAATTTCTGCGATTTCTGCTCTGAAATGCCCTTGAGTCTGAATTGCTGACAAATTGAGTCCAATTTGCTTCAAATCAATTGTTGAACATGCATAGACGCATAAAAACATGTAAAGATCAAAATCATAAAGTTCAGCAAAAAATTGCAACAAAAGTAAATAATCGTGATTATTTACAGCTGAGGATTTTTTCCAACTTTTTGCATTTTTGATATCATAGGCTTGAAATATATAGCATTTGGGTGCTTTGAGTGAAGTGTGGGCTCATTTGAGTGCAAGGGGTGGAAATGGTACCAGATTTAGGCTTTCAATCTCTAAAACAGTAGATATAAAGGGATTTCAAGATCCAAATTACCTCAAATTTGGTCAGTGAACTTGGGACATCATGTGCTTTGGTCCCATAAGGTCAAAGTTGCAATTTTCCTCCATTTTGGCAAGAAAGTAAATAATCGCGATTATTAAATTTTTCATAAAAATGAACATTTTTTGGTGCAACTTGGTTCTAGGCTTGATGTAGACCCTGTATATGAGATATGGAGTGATTTGGATCAAAAAATGTGATAGATAACTCAAAATTTGGATTGGAAGGACTCCTTTGCCTTTTTTGACAATTTTTAAGTTTTTCTTGATCATTTTGGCTCATACTTGAAATGTGGCATGTAATAGGTGTGTACAAGTGATAGTGAAGTGAAGGTACAATTTTCAAGCCAAAAAAGTACAAAAGTAAATAATGGCAATTATTTACAGCATTCTTTTTGTTTTGCAAGACTTGACAAATTTTTGACCTAAACATATTCAATACATCTAAAACAAGTCCTAAATTGATTTAGGTAAAGTTTTGTCTTGTCGGCATCACTTTGTGCTTTGTCGACTCTGAAATCACCGATTTTTGTGACTAGATGGCATGTGGAGTTGGTTAGTCGCTTTTGAAGCTACGGACTTGTCCGCTACATAGTCCTGAAGCTACCCATCCAGTTTTGGCCCATTTAGAGTAAGTTTAACTTGACATGTCAAATTTGACGCTTTGTAGCCTTCGAGCTATTTTTTTATTTTCGAGAGCTTGCCTTGATAGTTTTTATGAAACCATCCATGTACATTGTGTATAGACCCAGTCTATAAGTTGTCTGTGGCGTCAGAATCCAATTCTAGCATCTAGAAAAAACCTAGCTTTTCTACTTGGGAACCCCCTCGACCCCTATAGAATGGTCATCTGGTGATATATATGTGTTCTATTATATAGGGGCATGCTATAGTTCAAGTCTCGTTCGATTTGGTTGAGCTGACAGGCCGCTATGGTCAATTTTGGTCGTAGGACTTCGTGCACTCCTCGGTTTCTAGGGTTTTTTCCTTGAGCTTAGACTTGCTACTGGCTATATAGAAGTGATCATTGATAAGCATAGAACTTACCCCTAATGTCTCGTGTGAGATGGTGCTGTAAACAGGCAACTGTGGACTCCAAAAATCGCGCGTGAAGAAGGTCGAAAGCTCTCTTCTCCAAGGGCGACTAGTGGAAATGAGGTGATTTTAGACTACCTTGGATATCTATACTCGGACTTCCCAAACTATTTTTTCCCAAATTCCCTTGTTAGTCCCACTAGGCCGTGAAAACCTATGTTAGACTCAAAAATTTCTTCAATCGGATTTCGATAGCTCATTCTGCAAGAATTTTGCAAAAGTAGGCCTTGGCATCTCGACTTCGGCTTCCCACTTCCATCTATCAATTTGACTGAAATTTTTGGTGCATGTCCGCCTTGTCCTTTTGATCATCGGCGTATCTTCGTTTTTTCCTTCTCAGCTCATTTGCTATTTATTATTGATTTTTGACCTGTTTATTGAAAAAATCAAAGAGAATAACAAAATGCGCTAAAAAAGAAAAGTGAAAATCTAATAATTAAGAAAATCCATTGAAAACATAGCTTTATTGATTTTTGGTGGATCTCTCCATTTTTATGTCCCAATATCAAGAAAAATGATGCAAAGTAATAAAAAAAGACCATTTTCTTATGATTTTCTAATAGTATATACACTATTTACACTCATCGGGGAGATGTTATCAGTTAAATTTTCTCGGTTGATGACTTGGCAAGGACATTATTAAATAATTTTGCAAAAAATCACACGTTAACATCAAATTTTTTCCTCCCTCTTCAAACATTGCCCTTAATTACTTAGTTCCCTTCACCCATCCTAGATGGCGTACTCCGGGATGACTGTGTGCATGGGTTGAACAATTGTGTCTAAGCATAGCCTTGGTTGGCTGTACCATGCTTTGAAGATCAATGCAATTTAAACCATGATGATGTGAAAGAGTTGGGTCTTGAGTAATTAACTCAAGGGTTTCTGATGTCGAGGTTTTCTTTTGTTGTCTTCCAAAGAGCGATGCTTGTGACATGTGTGCTCTTTGCTTATTTGTACCATCAGGATGCTTTGGCATGCTGATTTTCTGAGCTGTTGGTATCAATATTGGTGGTTGTCGAGCTTTTACCCGCCATTTATATCTTGGTTTGTCTTGGTCTAAATGTTGTGGTTGAGTCTTTTGAGACTTAACTCTCCATTTCTTTATTGGTTTTACAGTTTGCGGAGAAGATAAGTGCTCCTTTTTCCTCCAAATCCATTTTGTTTTAGATTCCTTGCTCGAAGATGCTCCTCTTTGTGTTTTGAACCTTGCAATCATCTTTGGTACAGTAGGTGATGTTTTGGGCACCCGGGTTTGAATCGGCTTGTCCTTAAGCTGTGCTTTTGGTACCCAAATTTTCTTGACTCCTTGCATGCTACTTTTAGCATTTTCTTGTTTATAGGATGGAGAATATAAATGGCTTTGTGGTTTGTTCTGTTGTATTCCTCCTTTCCATTTCTCTTTGCTTGGTACAATTGGAACAATGAGTTTTCCGCCTTTAGGTGATAGCTTGAGCTGGTTGGTATCCCAATCTGGTACTGCCTTGTACGTCCGCATCCATGAGACTCCAAGAATCATTGTCTCATTCATGCTCATCTGGTAAGCATACAAATTGATGAGGACATGAGCATCCATGTACTATCACATTTAAGTTGATTACTCCCAATGTCGGTGTTGGATTCTTGTTGCATCCTTTAATAGTCGATATTCCTGTTGTCAAAGACTGACTCGTTGCTTTCTTGTACGTGAAATAACTAACTGTATTTACTCGAGTGTCTGTATCGACCAATGCATTTGTGCTATGATTGTTTAGTTGTACTTTGATTCGAAGGTCCATTCCATCTAACCATTCATCATCTGTTGATACTGCATCTTTCTGTAATTCCCATAGTCGGTCATCTAGTTCCAGAGTGTTGATGGGAACAGGTATTTGTTGATTTTTGAGAGAAGCTTTTCTTTTGAGTACTCAAAGTAGAGCTTCCTCTTCGGCTTCATCTATAACCTGCTTTTGTTTTATCTTTCTTTGCTTTGTTGCATGCATCTTTTCTAGCAATTCATTGGTTAATGGCAAATTGTACGTCTTTAAACGGCATCCACCCACTAAACCAATTAGCCATTGGTTCACCATCTAGGGTGAACAACTTAACTGCTCCACTTGAAGATACATCTTCAATGATAAACGATTCGTTTCCCTGTTTCTTAAACTTGGGAATGTGTTGCTTAAGGGAATAGACTAAGACTAAGTCCCCTATTTTGAAGATTTTTGTAACTAGACGGGGATCAAAAAATTGTTTTTGTTTCCTCTTTTGTGCATAGATGTGTGCTACAACAGTTAGCCTTTGCTCATCAAGCTTTTCTAAATCTTCAAGTCTGTTTGACAATTCGCGTCCAGTCCACTCAAGATCCTTAGCTACCCTTAGTGTCGGCAATAGAAATTCTATTGGCAGTATGGAATCAAGACCATAAACAAGGTTAAAGGGTGTAGCATTTAAAGCTATCTTGAATGAAACTCTATAAGCCATAGAGCGGCATGGAGATTCATTTCCCAATTTTTCCATCATGAACTTACCACTTTAGTCAATACTGAGCTGAGAATTTCATTTGTATGCTCAACTTGTCCATTTGCTTGTGGGTGATAGGGAGCTGATTTGTTATGGATGACCATAAATACTCAATTATCTCATTGTTATCGATGACCACAAATACTTAATTATCTCATTGAGGAAATGAGTTCCCCTCTCACTGAAAATTTCTATTGGCAGTCCATATCTTGTGAACACATTCTCATACAAGAATGCGGCTGTGATTCTGGCATCATTCTTTTGGGTTGCTTTAGCCTCTGCCCACTTGGTCAAATAGTCCGTA
Source organism: Adiantum capillus-veneris (assembly GCF_014529385.1). Classification (NCBI taxonomy): domain Eukaryota; kingdom Viridiplantae; phylum Streptophyta; class Polypodiopsida; order Polypodiales; family Pteridaceae; genus Adiantum; species Adiantum capillus-veneris. The sequence goes on along the minus strand of NC_140949.1, from coordinate 50,306,685 downwards.
GCTACAATGATATATTGAGCTTTGGTTCTATAAGAAAGTGGCTGAATTGGCCCAACAAAGTCTATACCCCATTTTGCAAAAGCTCTAGCCCCCATCATTGGTCTTAAGGGCATGCTATCTACACGGATTGGCATTTTTGCTCGTTGACATGCATCACACCTTTGAACATATTCTTTGGCATCTGCAGAAAGTGTTGGCCACCATATGCCTGCCATTAAGATTGCTCTTGCAGTGGTCTCACTAGAAAAGTGACCTCTAGCTAATCCAGCATGTGCTTGTTCTATAATGGGAATATATTCGTCTTGATTTTCACAAAGATGCAACTGTTGAACTTTACCTCTCTAATACAATTGGTTTCCAATAAGAGCATAGTCTCTTGCTTCAGTTTCAATTGCTCTTTGGCGGCGTTTACTCATATCCTCAGGAAATATTCGGCTTGATAAGTAAGTAACTAGATAGTTGCTCCACTTAGGAACAAGTGACATTGGGAACAATGTCACATGAGGTATGGGTGCTTGTTTTTGGCATTGAGGACATTGTTTTACAAATGAGTGAACATCCCTCCTTATAGTTGGCCAGAATACTCCAAGTCTCAAGATCCGTTGCATAGTTTGGTTTTCTGCAAAGTGAAGTCCCACTATGGTAATATGTGCTCGACTTAGGTATTGGGTTTTCTCTTCAGGATTAATACATAAAAGCAATATTCCATCTTGATTTCTTTTGTACAACCTTCTAGCTAGTAGTTGATACATAGCCGATTGTTCGATCAATTCGATTGTAATAGGAAGTGGTATTTGCAAATTCAATTGAGATATGGTCATCAATGATACCATGTTTTCCGACCATCGAGGTATCATTTCCACGGAGAAAAGATATGCATCTGATAGGTCGTCATCTACTCCCTTCGGTGGTTCTCCTGAAACAATCCTTGACAAATCATATGCTCTTTAATGAGTGGTGTCCTTTTCACAACTACATTGAAATCAAATTCCAAAAGACTGATGAACCATCTCACTATTCTTCCTGTGCTGCATGGCTTGTTGACCAAGTACAATAAGGCTTGGTGGTCCACAAAGAACAAAAATTTGTTAGCTAACCGATAATGTTATACTTTTTTACGGCATAGGTCATTCCTAATCCTTCCCTTTTGGTGGTTGTATAGTTTTTCTTTGCCATATTGAACTGTCTGGTAGCATAAGAAATAGGAAAATCAATTTTCTCGTCTCCTGGTTGAGGTAGGATACACCCAATGGCAAAATTGAAAGCATCTATATGTATGTGGAATATCTTATTCCAATTTGATGCTTTCAATATTGCAGCTGAAGTGAGATCTTGCTTAAGCTTCATGAAGGATTCTTCACACTCATCAGTCCATTCAAAGTGTATAATCAAGTTGTACATGGGTTTTGCAATTATACCGTACATGTAAATGAACCGTCTGTAATATCCACAATATCCCATGAAAGATTGAACCCCTGTGACTGTTGTTGGTCTAGGCAAATCAGCAATAACATGAATTTTATCCATATCAGTAGCTATGCCATTTTTAGACACTATATGTCCAAGAATTTCTACCCATAAATGTGCACTTTTTAGGATTTAAACAAATCCTATAAAGCCCGGATTGATGAATGTACACATAGATCATCCATATACTTCTCAAAAATTCCAAAGAAATTCTTTAAAACCATGGCTCATCAATCTTTGAAAGGTGGAAGGAGCATTAGTTAAACCAAAATGCACTAACCGATAGGCAAAAATACCCCATTCACTTGCAAAGGCAGTTTTATGTTGATCTTTGGGGTCAACCAAAAGTTGATTGCATCCCAAAAGACCATCTAAAAAGCTGTAAGCTTATTTTCCTGCAACTCATTCTAAAACATGCTCAGTGATTGGAAGAGGAAATTTGTCTCTAATGGTAGTTGCATCCACTTTCTTGAGATTGACACACACCCGTAATTTTCCATTTTTCTTGGGTACTACCACAATTGGAGACACCCAATCTGTGTGTTCAATTTCATTAATGAATTCGGCCTCCTTTAGCTTTTCTATCTCTTCTTTGATCTTTATGGCAAATGTTTCATTATCAGTGTATGGCCTTTGTCTGCTTGGTTTCGCATCATCTCTCATAGATATGGTATGTTGACAGATTTCTGGATCAACACCATTAAAATCCTTATAAGACCAAGCAAAGATATCTTGGTATTCTTTCACTAGGCTTAACAAAAGCTCTTCTTCTTCTTCTTCTGTAAGGTCATTTGCAATGTAGGAAGGCCTAGGCTCTTCTCCTAGTTCAGCCAGATCTATCTTTTTTGCGTTTTCAGGTCCTTTGTAGGACTAGCCCTATTTTCATAGTTCCTTGATAGGTTGTTCAACTATAATTTTTCAGTCTTGGAGAGTATATTTCTTGTAATGGGATGGAACACTCATTACATCCTTATCTTCTTCCTCAGTGGTTTCCATTTCAGTTGTATATATCTCCTTTAGAGCTTTCATCAACTCTTGATACTTCTTTCTCCGTTCAACTCGTCTCATGGTTGAATCCTTGTCCTGGTATTTAGGTTTTGCTTGAGTTTCCTTTCTCCTTTTTCTCAATGTTTTGGATATTTCCTAATTTTTGTTTAAAGGATACCTACTAGTGATTGTGTCTTGGACACAATCATGTGCATCTATCTACATCAGAAACTGTGTTCTACTAGAGACTGATGGCATAGGTCTAGATTTTGAGTTTTTGGTGTCTCTTTTTCTTCTATACCATTCTTGTCTTCTCGGGTTTTGGTTTGGAAAGTCAAAAAACTTTTCCTCCCCTCCTTTCATGAGTAGTTTAGCTCTCACATGCTCTTTTTCTGACCCCGAATCATCTGAGGTAGCTGTATGTTCTTCTAACTCATCTATTGCATCAAAGTAGAGGTCCGAAAAGACTTGTTGAGCTTTTATTAAGTCCTTGGATTCTTGAATTTTGTCTTCAATGTGAAAGGTTGAGATCATTTGTATGTGAATTATGTCATATCCAACCTCATTGCAAAATTGAATAGGCATAGACGTGTTACCATATACATGTGGTAGTGATATGTGTGAACACACTAGGACCATCGAGGCATTTTTTCCCTCTTTAGGAGGCTGCTGGCAGCACTTCCTTTGGCAATTTTGGTGATAAGAGCAAAAAGAAGATGCGTTGCCATTATTGTAAAGCTAATAATCACTTGATCAAGCAGTGTCCTAAGTTGAACGCCAAAGAGGCTAAGAAGAAAGAGGGTGGTTCCACTGCAAATGGTTGTTCCACTACAAATGCAGTCATTGTTGAGTCTTTTGTGAAAGGAGACTGTGATGCTGCTGTCGATGCAGAATGGGCTTTTGGTGCAGAGTGCACTTACAATCCTGTTGTCCATGATGCACGCTTGTCAGTTGCTGCAGATTCACATGTGTGGTATTTCAAAAATGGTGCTACAAAGCACATTACCTCACATCGTGAATTGTTCACCTCTCTCGAGTCTGTCCCTCATGGGAATTCAGTCACTTGTGCCAACAATGTCTCTTATCCGGTTCAGGGAGTTGGAAAGATTGTGCTTACTGTTGCAAATGGCAGTTCCTTCACACTTGTTGATGCACTTTATGTACCTAGGATCAAGAAGAATCTTTTGTCTGTATCTGCACTTGCTAGACTTGGACTTGTAGTCAAATTTGTGGATGACAAATGTACAGTTCATGATCTCAATCTTGGTGATGAAATTGTTGCATTTGGGCTTTTGTGCCGTGCGTTGTATAAGCTCACTTTGTATGACAAGTGTGGATAAAATTTTGCAAATGCAGTTGCAAATTCAAGGGCTATTTCAGATGCAAAACTTTGGCATGCACGTTTTGGTCATCTGCATTTTGCCAGTTTGCTGTGTTTACAGAAATCTGATATAGTTGCTTCTTTGCCGCCTCTTGAAGCACCTTTCAAACATGTTTGTGAAGGCTGTATTTTGGGTAAGATGCAGCGTTCTAAGCTTCCAAAGGATGGTTCAGTTTGGGCCACATGCAGGTTGCAGCTTGTGCATAGTGATGTTTGTGGGCCCATGCAAACTCCATCCTTGGGCAATTACCTTTAGTTCATGACTTTCATTGATGATTTCTCCAGGCATGCATGGGTATTTCCGCTTAAAGCAAAGTTCGAAGTTTTTATGCGCTTCAAACAATTTCTGGCTATGGCTGAAAATGTCTCGAAATGTACTATGGGCACCCTCCGTTCCGATCAAGGGGGGGAGTATATGTCTCATGAATTCAATGCATTTTTGGCTAGTCGTGGGATAAAACACCAATGTACAGTGCCTTATACACCTCAGCAAAATGGTGTTGCTGAGAGGAAAACCAAGTCACTTACGAAAATGGCATGATGCATGGTCAAAAGTCAAGCTTTGCCGCATTCTTTTTGGCTTGAGGCCATCATGTGTGCCACTGATGTACTAAACAATTGTCCTACAAAGGCTTTGCAGTCTATTACTCCATATGAAGCATGACATGATAGAAAGCCTTCTATTGAGCACATGCGTGTTTTTGGTTGTTTGGCATTTGCTTTGGTGCCACAAACACAGCGCAGAAAATTGGATGATAAGGCTGTCAAATGTATTTTTGTTGGTTATAGTGCTGAAAGCCAAGGTTACAAGTTGTATCATCCGTAAAGAAAACGAATTTTGGTTTCACGGAATGTAGTGTTTGTGGAAGATTTTGTTCAGCCCTTGCTGTCATGTACTAGAGACAATAATGTAAGCTCACAGGACATTTATGACACTTTGTTGCCTCTTTTTAGTGGTGGAAATATGAATGTAAGTTCCAATGAGGCAAATGTACAGCCTATGGGGGTTTCTAAAAATGTTACAAAGCAGTCTATTACTGATGCAGACATACATGATGTACTTGACGAGGAAAGGGTTGAAAATGAGCAGGCTAGAAGTATGCCAAAATGGCTGGTGCACACTTTGCGTGATAGTAAATTGGATGCACCTTTGTCTAGTCATACTCGTTCAGGCTCTCACCATGCATCTTCTGCGTCAGATTGTTATGCTTTGGATGTGTCTAGCTTACATGATGTTGAGGAACCTCTATCTTTTGATGAAGCATAGAATTCAGAAAATTGGATGGCTGCCATGCAATCAAAATATGATGCACTTATAGAAAATGACACATGGATTTTATGTGATTTTCCTCCTGGAAAAAAGGCCATTGGTACGAAGTGGGTTTACAAGTTGAAACTCAAGCCGAATGGTGAGATCGATCACAACAAGGCTCGACTTGTTGCAAAGGGTTACGCACATCAAAAAGGCATAGATTATGAAGAGACCTTTTCTCCCACTTGTCGTATGACTACTGTGTGTTTTCTATGTGCATTGGCAACTCATTTGGTTGGGATGTACATCAATCAGACATTGTTACTGCTTTCTTGAATGGTGACATATTTGAGGAAGTTTATGTAGTGCAGCCTCGCGGTTTTGTCAAGAAAGGACAAGAGGACAAAGTGTGCAAATGTAACAAGGCTTTGTATGGGCTGAAGCAATCTCCTCGTACTTGGTATGAGAAAGCTGACACTCATTTGGTCAAATAAGGCTTTCGTAACAGTCCAACAGAAAGCACAATGTATGTAAAGCATGAGGGTGATGTACTTCTCATTCTGGTTCTTTATGTAGATGATTTGCTAATCACTGGACCAAATGAGAGACATATTGCTTAATTTAAGGCTGATTTGAATGCTACTTTCAAGATGAAAGATTTGGGGTTGTTGCATCATTATTTGGGCATACAGTTTAAGCAGTGTGATGGTGGTATTGCCTTGTGTCAGAAAATTTACATAGAGACATTTCTATGTAAGTTTGGACTTGAGGATTGCAAACCTATTGCCACTCCCATCGAAACAGGTTTGAAGTTGAGTCTACATGATGCTGGAAATCCTACTAATGTCACTCTTTACCAAACTGTTGTTTGCTGCCTCATTTATGTATGAAACACGAGGCAAGATATTCAGTTTGCAGTCTCACAGGTCAGCAGATTTATGCATAGCTCAAGGTCTAAGCATTGGCAGGCTGTCAGGAGGATTTTTTTGCTACCTTAGTGGCACTTTACATCTTGGCTTGTTTTATCCCAAGGGAGGATCATTGTCGCCAGATTTACATGCTTTTTCGCACTCAGATTGGATTGGTTGTTTTGACACGCGAGTGTTCACAATTGGTTTTTGTTTCATGCTTGGTAGTTCATGTATATCATGGTTGAGCAAGAAGCAACCTACTGTGGCCACTTCAAGTTGTGAGGCTGAGTACAAGGCAGTCTTCACAGCTACGATTGAATGTGTATGGCTCAGACGCCTTATGGCTGATTTGGGTGTTGGACAGAACACTGCCAACACTATCTACACTGACAGTCAGAGCGCATTGGCAATTACGAGGAACCCAATTTATCATGCTTGCACAAAGCACATTGAGGTGCATTACCACTATGTCAGGGAGAGGCCCTCAGTGGGAGAGATCAGCTTGGCTTATGTGCCAACACAGGACAACCTTGCAGATCTTTTCACAAAGGCATTGTCTCGTGACAAGCTCAAAGCTTTTTGCAAAGCTTTGGGCTTACTCCCCTTTGTGGACTGATCATTTCCTCAGGGCATGGCACTTCCCTTTACTCATGTGCCGGCTCTCGTTCACCGCATCACTCCAGGGGGGATTTGTTACCATATACATGTGGTAGTGACGTGTGTGAACACACTAGGACCCGCGGGGCATTTTTTCCCTCTTTAGGAGGTTTTTTTCCTCGTGCATTGTATATACACCCATCACTCTAGGGCTATCTATCTTTCCATTGCACACTAAGTAACACACTCTCTATTGTGTGCCTTGAGCTTCCTTCATCTTCTCCAAGCTGTGTGCATTTCTCTTCAACCCTAATTCCAATAAGACGCATTTACACACACATCCATTGTTGCCAAAATTTGAGTCCACTCAAATGGCTCAAACAAATGCTCTGGAAAGGGTTCAAGTACATAGGCTTCGTCTGTGCAATCCCTTTCTAAGATACATTCTTCGCGTTTTAAGCTCCTGTTTTCTGAGGCTCGCACATCCAAATAGGTGTGTCTTTGTTCAACCAAGATGGAAGCTTTGTTTCAGCCGCCGATGAGACTGAGTCAAATTCTTGTATGGGCGTTTTCATGACATCTCTATAAGTGAAAATTTTTAGATTAACCTTTGTTATCGATCCCACTTGCTTCAAGTACAAGTAATTGTTTCCCCAATCTTGGATAAGTTGTACTTGTCGCATGAAAGGTCTTCCTAAGATGATTTCATAATTGAGTTTCTTTCCAAAGTCCACTATGGCAGAAGTGTGTTGATATTCAATCCCAAAGGAATTAACTATCACTTTTTCAAGTAGTCCTAAGGGTCTTTTGATGTGTCCATCAGTCAATTACAATTTCATTTGAGTTTTTCTAATGGATGGTTGTCCCCAGAATTCCCATACTGCTTTCGTGGCTATGGCTATGCGTGCCCCACTATCCAGTATCGCCATGGTTTTGATATCATTATATCTCACTAGAAGGGTTGTGTTTCCTTCTTCCCCTTCGTAGTATTCTCCGACTTTGTTCATTGGAACAGATTGAATCTCTTTGTTATCCAATTCGTGTTTCAACTTTCCCAAATTCTTTGCAATTAGACCTGTTATCCCCACCTTCTCTAGAGTTTTCTGTAGATCATTCCATAAATATGGTTTTGATTTTTAACAGTTCTCCTAAAGTAAGAGTGCATTGAATGGGTGTAGACATGATTGAATGGATGTTGTCTACCTCTAGGGTCTGTTCTATTCTCTTTACTTGAGTGGTTTTATACACTATGGATTCATCCTTGTTATCTCCCAATTACGAGGGTAATGTTTTCTCAGTACTGGGATTATACATTCATGAAGCTTCAGAAATGCAATCCCCATACAAGGATTGTACATCCATGTCCATATCAGGAGGTAGATTATCTAACCAAACTGCCTCTATAGGAGCTGGCTTCAGAGTTAGGCTCCCATCATTAATCTCCCTAAATTTTTCCCATAAGTGTCCTGGCCAGTCTTCTTCTACGAATGGAATTTCATCTAAGGCATCTTCGTTGTTCGGCACTATAAGTTCTAGCTCTTTAGTTTCAAGGTGGGGTTCTACCGCCACTTTGGATTTCTCTTTACTGGTTCCTACCACAAGCTCCAGGTTTTGCCATACTCTCGAGCTTGGCTTTTTTTTACAGCATCTCTTGAGTAATTCTTACCAAGTTTGATCAGCTTTAAGCTTAGCTACTTCCATATCTGGAGAAGGATAGTTTTTCCAATTGATGACTTGCTTTAAGTCCCACTTGGTAAGCTTCCAAGCCTGCGTTGATTGGCTCAAAAATTTTGTCTAGCAAAATTGATCCTCCAGATTTCACGATGGTTTCCTTGATTTTGCTTCCAGTTTCTTTCACTTTTTCCTGGAATAGTTTCTTGGTTTTCTCCTTGATTTCAACCCTTTGTTTTTGTTTTCTCGTCTCATACCTTTTGCTTCTGCTTCTCTTGGTCTTTTGAGAGGAAATTTTGGTATTATCCGAATCATCAGAGGAGTTATGTTTCTTTTTCTTAGCCTGGGCTCTGGTGATTACCTTGATTGGAACAATCGGTTCACTCTCGGATGAGCTACTAGGTACCACTTGGACTATGTTCACTATTGTTTTACCCTTGTTTAAAGGATTTTTTGGACAATCTTCAAGGAAGTGTCCTCCCTTTTTGCAACATTGTATGCAATAAGCTTCAACTAGCTTAAGGTTCTTGTCAGGCTCTGGACATTCATTTTTCCAATGATCATCTGCACCACAGTTATGATAGTTTCCAGTTCTTGGCTTAATCATGGGTCTTACCATAGGAGGTCTAGCACCTTGATTAGCTACATAGTACATTGGTGCAAGTTCTAGTGTAGTATAAGTCACACGTTCCTCCATTGGTGGTGGATGTGAATTATACCAATATCCTTCTACCATTACTGTAGATGGACTAGGTTTAGTATAGGGTGTAACAAGCATCTAGGACTCCCTCTGAATGCATGTACTTTACAAGCACTACATTATGTCCAGGATATTGGGTTGAGGTCTTTCCATACCATAGGTGGCCATATTAGGCTGATATTTGTACATGGGTTATCCTTGTGGCCTCATAGGCACATATTGAACATTCCCATCATACTTTGGTTGGTAATAGCACTCATTGATCTCATGGTTGGTCCATTTGCCCTTGATTGCACACCATTTCTGTAGGCCGAACTGGTTGTCCCTGTTGAGGTATCCCTTGCCCTGGTCCCCTCATAAGTGCTTTTTGCATGTTATTCATCATGTCATTCATCTTTTTGAGCATGCCTTCTATGGCTGTAAGAGGTGCTGCAGCAGCCGCTCCCACTTGTGTTGGTTTGGTAGATGCTATTTTCTTGCTTGGATTATCTTCTTCATTGAAAATATCACAATTGTCTCCTAAGTCAATAGCATCTGACACACATTCTTCTAGGTTGATATGTTTCTTGCAATACAATATAGCATGAAGTTCTTTGTTTAGCAAGCAGTCCCTCTAGAAACAATGATACTAGTCTTTCTTCTGCAGGTATCTCTAGCTGTGGGCATCTTGCAATGTATTGCTTCATTCTAGTTGCACAATCCCTAATAGACTCACCTTGTTTCTGTTTGTAGCTATAGATTTGAACTACCGTATTATGTTTGATCCCTGTTTTGGAACATGCGGCTACAAATCCTTGAGCTAATATATTTAAGTCCATAATTGACCTTGGTGGAATGTTTTGGAACCATGTCAGTGCTTTTCCTTCTAATGTCATTCCAAATCCCTCGAATTAAGTATGGAAATCAACTATGCGTTCTGCTCTTAGCACTTGTTTAAATCTTGCTAAGTGGTCATATGGATCCTCAGATCCACTGTATTTTCTAACCCATTTCTAAAAATCAGCTGGTCTGACACGTCTATTTGGTTCAACTCCCGATCTCCTAGCAGTTGGTCCTGTTCCGGGTCCTTCAAACCAGTCTGTTGGAAATAGTGACTCGTATAGCCCTTGACTGGATTTAGTGTCACCCGGTTTCCCTCGTGATGAGGTAGCTTCTGGTTTCTTAACATTTCTCTCAAAATATCTCTCGCGGAGTTCATCTCTTGGAATAGTTTTTGGTCCTTGGCCCAATATCCAATCCCTTATGGAGTACCCTTGGTATTTGGTTTGTTCCACCTCCTCAGGAGTCATCATAACAAACTTATTGTTATACCAATCCCTAAACAGGTAGGTTGGTAGATCTATTGAACCCTTATCTTTGATTTTGAAGATATAGATGATCTTCATGGGCGTTAATTGTCCTAATTTGGCATGAGAAGTCCATAGAAGATCTTTGATGTTCTATCCTCCCAATAATAGACTCCGATCCTAAGATTATCTATACTAAGCCGTTTCAAAGGCTTCAAATCAACTCGATTGTCTCCCTCAAATTCTAAAGTCGGTGGTCCTTCTTTTGCTGCCATATCTGGAATTATGGTATTTACTTATAACCCCCATTTGTCTATCACGTCAGGGTCTTCAACTTGTAAATGCTGAGTTCTGTTTTTATCCATGTACATTGTTTATCACATCAATATAAGCCTATGAGTTAAGTTTCACTTGGTTTGAACAAAAGTTTCCCAATTTACACTCAAGTTCTTGAAAGTCGATAAAGAATTCAGTTTCTACCAAGTTTGTGGTCAATTTGGTAATCCAAATTCTATGGGCCTTTACAAAAGATATTTGTACACATGCACAGAGTCTCTGGTATCAACCTTGGTCACTTTTGAGCTGAAAGTAAGACCTAAAATGAACACTTTTTTTAACTTTTCCACTGGACAGTCTTTTCATGAGCTATTTTAAGCCTTTGAGTCAAGTCAAAACTTAATTTGGCCTAAAATTTCAAGAAAAACTAAATAATTTGAGTTTTCACAAACTCTTGAAATGTTTACCTCAATGCGTCCTTAAGCTTACCCACTGGTTCATACAACTTTTAAAGCATGCTCTCTAGTCGGATTCAGTGGTTGATAGCCTTTTGGTGCTATTTCTAAAATTATACAACTTCACATAAACACTCACAATTGATTCTTTTGGAGAGAGCAATGTTTTGAAATCCACCTCGGATTCTACTTACCCTACTTATAGGCTCTACTGCAATGGGGTTGTGGAAAGTGTCCACAAGCACTCATTTTCTTGTTTTTTATGGTTTTTTGAGCCTTGATCTCAAGACTTGTCTTGTCCATCAATCATATCAAAATCCTAATCTAATCCTACAATCCTAAAATCCTCAAAGGTACTTAGCAAGTACAACCTACTTCCAAGCTACCTCTACACAACAAAAGACGACAATTTTAAGCTATGCTGGTTTTTTTTTTCTAAAAAGAAGTTTTGACTCTAGGTGATCCTAGAGGAAGTTAAAGGATAACTTCACAAGACACTCATGTTTTCCCCTAGTTTAGGTCTCTTTGATCCCTGACAGCGGCACCAAATGTGGGACGAGTGTCTAACCTCACTCATATCTTATTGAAGACATAGGGAGAACCACGAATATAATTGTCAATCCATGGGACGAGTGCATAGAGGCTACAAGAGGTTGTGAATCTCTTGGAAAAAACAACAAACAACTCGCATCTAACTCAAGCTACACTCAAATGACTGAAATCACCAAAAGCTAATCGCTCATTGGCAAACAATTCACATCCGTTACAGCATCAAACGGCATTCAAACATTACGAAACTTCTAGGATGTGTTTATAAGACCTAAGCAAGCATGCTTATGGTCTCAAATCTTACTTTAGGTCAAGTGCAAGAATCTCATTTATTAACAGCAGTAGTGAGTTTTTTACCTAGCCGTTTTCGATCCAAAATGCATCTAAATGCTTAGCAATGATGCCCCAATACCATGCCTATACTTAGTTTTTGTTTTAAAGCTTAAATTCCTACTTATGATGAGATTAGTCCGCGGGTCAATGATGCCAAAAGCTATGAATTACCATAAATGCTTACGTCAATGCGTAGAGCTCTTACCTACGGTTGCAACGCAATAGACACGATTGTAATGTGACAACCGGGGAGGGAGTAGAAAGCATGAGAAGGAGAAAAGTGAGCATCGTTAGCTCCCGCTGTGTTTCTATTATCCAAAAGTTACAAAAATTGGCTTTTACATCTTAGCCAAGGTTTTTGGTGGTCAAAACTAATAATTTAGGAGCTCAAACTAAAGACAGGTTGATACAATCTGGAAGCTTGTAGCCCCGGCTCATCAATTATAATGTTTACTAGAAAGTAGGGGTTACAATATTCCCGATTCATCAAAATAATAAGTTTTTTTACAATAAAAACTCCAAAAAATGGTATTCGAGTTAGCTTGCTGCTAACAAGCTTGATGAGCAAAGGCTAACAGTTGTAGCTCACATCTATGCACAAAAGCGGAAATAAAAACAATTTTTTGATTCCCATCTAGTCACAAAATCCTTCAAAAAAGAGGACTTAGTTTTAATCTATTCCCTTAAGCAACACATTTCCAAGTTTAAGAAAAAGAGAAACGGGTCGTTTATCATTGAAGATGTATCTCCAAGTGGAGCAGTTAAGTTTTCTACCCTAGATGGTGAACAAATGGCTAATTGGATTAGTGGATGCCGTTTAAAGAAGTACAATTTGCCACTAACCAATGAATTGCTAGAAAAGATGTATGCAGCAAAGCAAAGAAAGATAAAACGGCAGCAGGTCATTGATGAATCTCAAGAGGAAGCTCGGCTTCGAGTACTCAAAAGGAAAGTTGCTCTCAAAAATCAACAAATACCTATTCCCATCAACACTCTGGAACTAGATCAACGACTATGGGAATTACAGAAGGATGCAGTGTCAACAGATGATGAATGGTTAGATGGAATGGACCTTTGCATCAAAGTATTGTTGAACAATCATAGCACAAATGCATTGGTCGATACAGAAGCTCGAGCAAATGTAGTCAGTAAAGCACAACAAATCCGTCTTTGACATCAGTAATATCGGCTATCAAAGGATGCAACAATAACCCAACACCGGTATTGGGAGTAGTCAACTTAAATGTGGTAGTACATGGATGTTCATGCCCTCATCCGTTTGTATGCTTACTAGATGAACACATGAATGACACAATGATTCTTGGAATCTCATGGATGCGGACGTACAAGGCATTACTAGATTGGGATACCAATCAACTCAAGCTATCACCTAAAGGCGGACAACTCATTAATCCAATTGCACCAAGCAAAGAAGAATGGAAAAGAGATTACCAACAAAACAAATCAGAAAGCAATCAATCTTCTCCATCCTATAGACAAGCAAATTCTACAAGTAGCATGCAAGGAGTCAGGCATATCTCGGTAGCAAAAGTACAACTCAAGGACAAGCCATTTCAAATTTGGGTGCCCAAAACATCATCTACTGCACCAAAGAAGTTCCAAGCAAAAAAGAATGGAAAAGAGATTACCACCAAAACAAATCATAAAGCAATCAATCTTCTCCATCCTATAGACAAGCAAATGCTACAAGTAGCATGCAAGGAGTCAGGCATATCTCGGTACCAAAAGTACAACTGAAGGACAAGCCATTTCAAATTTGGGTGCCCAAAGAATCATCTACTGCACCAAAGAAGTTCCAAGGTTCAAAATACAAACAAGAGTATCTTCGAGCAAGGAACCTAAAACAAGATGTATTTGGAGGAAAAAGGAGCACTTATCTTCTCCGCAAACTGTAAAACTGATGAAGCAGTGGAGAGTTAAGTCTCAAAACACTCAACCACAACATTTCATCAAAGAAAACCCAAGATATCAATGAAGGGTAAAAGCTCAACAACCATCATCATTGATACTGATAGCTCAGCAAATCAGCATGCCAAAGCATCCTGACGGTACAATAAATCAAACAGCACACAAGCTACAAGATTTACTCTTTGGGAGTTAGCAAAAGAAAACCTCGACCTCAAAAACCCTTGAGGTAATTACTCAAGACCCAACTCTTGCACAGCATGATGGTTTGAACTGCATTGATCTTCAAAGCATGGTAGATCCAACCAAGGTATGCATAGACACAATTGTTCAACACATGCACACAGTCATTCCGGAATACGCCATCTAGGAGGGGTGGAAGGGAACTAAGTAATTAAGGGCAATGTTTGAAGAGGGAGGAAAAAGTTTAATGTTAACGTGTGATTTTTTATAAAATTACCTAATAATGCCCTTACAGATCATCAACAAGGAAAGTTTAACTGATAACATTCCCCGATGAATGTAAATAGTGTATATACTATCAAAAAATCATCAAAAAATGATCCTTTTTTGTTATTTTCATCATTTTTTCTTGATCTTGAAACTTAAAAATAGAGAAATCCACCAAAAAACAATAAAGCAGTGTTTCTCAATGGATTCTCTTAATTATTGAATTTTCACTTTGCTTTTTTAGTGCATTTTATTATTTTCTTTGATTTTTTAGTTAGCAGGCAAAAATTAATAATAAATAGCAAATGAGCTCAGATGTAGAAACTGAAGATACATTAATAATCAGAAGGACAAGGCGGACAGACACAAAAAATTTCAATCAAATCGACAGATGGAAGCGAGAAACCTAAATTAGGTGGCCAAGGCCTACTTTTGTAAATTCTTGCAGAATGAGCTACCGGAATCCGATTGAAGAAATTTTTGAGTCTAACATAGATTTCATGGCTTAGTAGGACTAACAGGGGAATTTGGGGAAAAATAGTTTGGGAAGTCCGAGTATAGATATCCAAGGTAGCCCAAAATCACCTCATTTCCACTAGTCACTCTTGGAGAAGAGAGCTCTCGACCTTCTTCGCGCGCGATTTCCGAAGTCCACAGTCGCCCTTTTATAGCACCATCTCACACAAGACATGAGGGGTAAGTTCTAAGCTTATCAATCAACAATTCTATATGGCCAGGTAGCAAGTCTCGACTCATAAAAAAACCCTAGAAACCGAGAAGTGCACAAAGTCCTATAACCCAAAATTGACCATAGCGGCTTGTCAGCTCAACCAAATTCAACAATAGAACACTCCTATATTACCAGATGACCATTCGGCAGGGGTTGAGGGGGGTCCCAAGTAGAAAATCTAGGTTTTTACCAGATGCCAGATTGGATTCAGACTACACAGACGACTTATAGACCGGGTCTATACACAATCTACATGGATGGTTTCATGAAAACAGTCAAGGAAAGCTCTCCAAAATCAGAAAACAGCTCGAAGGCTACAAAGCATCAAATTTGACATATGAAGTCAAACTGACTCCAAATGGGCCAAAATTGGATGGGTAGCATTAGGACTATGTAGCAGACAAGCCCATAGCTTCAAAAGTGACTAACCAACTCCATAGGTCATCTAGTCACAAAAATCGGTCATTTCAGAGTCGACAAGAGTACGAAGTGATGCCGACACGACAAAACTTTACCAAATTCGTTTTAGGACTTGTTTTAGATGTATTGAATATGTCTAGGGTCACCAAATTGTCAAGTCTTGCAAAAAAAATGATTGTTGTAAATAATCATGATTATTTACTTTTGTGCTTGTTTGGCTTAAAAATGATCCCTTCACTTCACCTACCACTTGTACACATCTATTACATGCCACATTTCAAGTATAAGCAAAAATGATCAAGAAAAACTGAGAAATTGTCCAAAAAAAACACACCAAAGTCTTTCCAATCCAAATTTTGAGTTATCTGTCACATTGTTTGATCCAAATCACCCCATATCTCGTACGCAGAGTCTAGTTATGCCTAGAACCAAGTCGTAACAAAAAATGCACATTTTGAAAAAGTTAATAATCGTGATTATTTACTTTCTTGCCAAAATGGATGAAATCTGCAACTTTGACCTTATGGGACCAAAGAATATAATGTTCCAAGTCCACTGACCAAGCTTGAGCAAGTTTGGATCTCAAAAACTCAAAATCTTAGTATATCTACTGTTTCAAAGTCTAAAAGCCTAAATCTGGCACCATTTCCACTTAGTGCACTCAAATGAGTCCACACTCCACTCAGAGCACCTAAATGCTATATGTTTCAAGCCTATTATGTCAAAAATGCAAAAAGTTGAAAAAAAAATCCCCAACTGTAAATAATTGCGATTATTTATTTTTGTTGCAATTTTTACCTGAACTGCATGCTTTTGATATCTACATGTTTTATGCATCTATGCATGCTCCAAATTTGATTTGAAGCAAAATGGACATCATTTGTCAGCAATTCAGACTCAGGGCATTTCAGAGCGAAATTAGCAAAAAAATTTAACTTTGGCACTGTATTCACTTAACAGGAGCAATGCAAGCTGCTGAGAAGGCAAAGAAAAGGGTGTCCCAGAGAGAAAAGTTGCAAAAGTTGCCACCCTACCAACTAGATCCAAGTTCAGCGAAGACGGCTAAGGCAATGTACTTATCTAAGAAACAACTTGAAGAACACAACACCACGGTTTTCACTGGCCGATTCAAGAGCAAAGAAGGACATCAAGTAGAACTGCAAATGCTACCAAAAGAGATATATAATGTAGTTGCAAAGCCAAACACCAAAAAAGCCAACAAAAGGCTAGGCTTCATGGACTTCTACAACCAGGAACCATGCAGCATGGATTTCCAGAAGGCATATGAACTACTATCCATGATCAAAGAGGATGGGTCAACCCAAATCACGGATCAACAAGGGCAAAAGGTAGAAGTAGTAATCACAAAGGAGATAGTGGCTGAGGCATTGAAGCTGCCGACTGAAGGTATGACGATGCGGGCCAGAGATAAAAAAAACAGCAGGCACATTTACCAAAGAGGATGTTGTTGTCACCTTTTTAGATATCATCCAAAGGCAAGTGGAAGAACCAGCTCGCCTATACCATCAACACTTCCACTTCTTATCAAAGAGACTGCCATGATACACCACCCCAAACCATGCGGTTGCAACCACCTTCACCCAAGTGTTAAAGTCAACAACATGTGGGCAATTGATCATGCGCAGTATGTGCTGACAACACTCAAAGGCATAAAGAAAGAAGGAAAAATCACATATTTGGGCGCCCCTGAAGTGCTGACAAGAATAGCATATCATGCTATTGGAATGGCCGATAATTTTCCGTCAGCCCCAGATTAGAACACCTGGATTGTATCCGCACAACAACCATGCATTCATCAAAGAGAGTATATAAGTCAAACAAAGAATCTGTAGAAAGCTCCCATGAAGCTCATAGCAGTGAGAGCTTGGACAACAAAGAAAGACGGGCAAGAATTGAAGAAATGAAGAAGAAAGAAGTAGCCGCACACCAAGAAGAACCTCAACAAAAGAAGGTGAAATTTGAAAGAGAAAAGCAGACTTATCAAAGGAGCCGCCAAGCTGCAGGTGAGGACCCTAAAAGGTGGGTTCCAAGAGATATAAGGGGACCCAGAACCAAGAACCCTGCAAGGAAAGGAGCAGAGGATCCCAAGGATTTTCTTGAGCGCATGTATGCAAAGGTAGAAGCCTTAAAGTTGAAAGAAGCTCAAGAAGCTGAAAGAAAAGAAAAAGAGGAAGCGGCCGAACAACAGAGACAAGCAGAGGCTACTAATTAAGGTGAGTCATATAACGACCAAGGGGATGTGTCTCAAAAACCCGCTTTACCCACTACGGAGCAAGCAAATCATCCCATGCCAAGCCCAGACCCTTCACCAACATCTAAACCCAATGAGGGTGAGGAAGCCAATGAAAAAGATCCTGAGCAACAGGCAGCAGCAAGTTTTGAACAGCCAAAAGAAACAGAACAAACTAAAGCTGAACCTTTTATGCCAACCCAACCAGAAACAACAGAGGCATCCACAAAGCCTCAAGCAACAGAAGCAGCCGAGGCAACCACAACGCCTCAAGGAGGAGAGGTATAACCCTCGTCACAACCACAAGCAGCAGCCACAGCACCACCTAAAGAGCCACAAACCAAAACGGCAGAAACCTCTAGACAGGAGCCTGAAGAATGGCAAACGAATGATGAAGTCATCATGCAAGTCAATGAATATGCCAAGCAGATGCAGCTGATGACAGAAAAAATGCGAATAGCAGCACTTAGCAGCAGTGCTAAGGGTAGGGAGCTTGAGCTAGTCATTGATGCTACAAAGACAGATCAAAGAGCTGAAAGATGAATCAGAACAACACCAGGTTGCAAAAGAGAAGCAGCAGAAAGAAATGGAAGAGCTGGGAGAGCTTCTAACCAAGTTATCCAATGCCTGCAAAAGCAAAGATCAACAAGTGATAGAAGTAACCAATGAACTTCTAACCACTACTCTATTAGTCCAAAAGGTCCAAGTGCAGTTCGATGTAGCAAATGCTTCTCTGGAGTACTCAGAGAAAAGGATCAATGATCAAGTAGCCTTTTTGAGACAGACAAGAGAGAACCCTACTGTCGCTTCGATCAAAGGTACATATGAAGTCTATAAGACTTTGGAAAAGAGAAACAAGGATCTAGCTAGAGCTGAAGCTAGAACAATCACAAAGACGAGACCTTGCACTGATTCGGGTCCAAAGAGAAGAGCAACTGCTCAAAGAGATAGCCGAATTGAAGAGAGTCAATCAGCTGTTGAGAGAGGGACAACCAGAACATCAAGAAGAAGCTGCTTGTCAGAGTATCCTGATGATCATTTTCAAACTTATGTCGAAGGTTCCAGAGCATTCTTGCATCGGTTTAGAATGGAAAAGACGGCCCCTCAACATTTGGAAAAGCTTCGAATGTTGCATCAAAAGTCAGTGGAGGATTATGCTGCAAAGTTTCAGATGCTCTTGAAACAGGTACCTCAGGCACAATGGCTAGCAGCCAAGTTGTTGAATGATTATTTTCTACAAGAAGTGAATAAGGATCTCAGAACTGCTATGGCAACAGTGGATAAGGTAGCCATTCCACTGGATGGGTTGTTGTAGTGAAGCCTTGGAAGATACAGAGTCAACAAGGAATCTCATCGTAAATCTCAGGGAAGTGGCAGTGATAGTTCAGAGTCGGAGAGTGCAGACTCAGAATCCTCAAATTCAGGCAACAGTAGTTTGGTGAAAGAGTCGGAGGAGGCACCTTGAAAAATCCCCAACGTCAAGGGAAAGGTGTTTCATCCGGATCTGCGGAATCTTCTGCGAGATGGTAAAGACTCTGAAGGAGTTATGGTGTACTCAGCGTCGGAATCCTAGACATGCCACTTAAGATTGCGCAATGAATCAGAAATAGTGTGCAATTTGCACAGCCAATACCCCTAATACAGAGGAATGTTATTACAATGGTCGTGGCCGTAGGAGTCGGGATGCTTCTGCATGGCAGTCACAACAAACAGGACAAGCGCCTCAGGTTGCATTGGCTCGTGCTCATGCAGCAGAGGCACCTTTTCCAGGACCATCCAATAGACGAGGTCAAGGAGGGGGTCGTGGCCGTGGAAGTGGTGGCCAAAATCCTATTCAACCCAAGACCTGTCTTTTCTATTTGGGAGATGGGCATTGTCGGTCGGAGTGTTCAGAAGATTTGGAGTATGATCAAAAGAAACAAGAACGTGCTGTTGGAAAGCAGCCGAGTGTAGCTATGGTTCAGATTGAGGGATTGAAGGAATCTGACTTGGTGGTTTTGTTGATTACCCGTTCGGGCAAAAATGTGGTACCAACATCAAATGTCAAGCTTCCGGATTGGGAAACTCAAGCAGATGTACTCAAACAAACTGTAACATGGATGCCACAATCAGTGCCGCCGTTGCAATCACCAGGATCTTTGGTGAGCTCTTCGGAGAAGAAAGAGGGGAAACTCATAAACAAGGCAAGTACCATAAAAGAGGATAATTGGGATTTTGTTTGGAAAGAGGCACTAGGATCACCATTACAAGTGCGATTGGGATCTTTATTGAAACTAGTTCCAAATTTTTATAAATCTTTGCTGAGCCAGAAGTTCAAAGAAAGGAAGGAGATGGAAGTCGATGTTGCGGAAGATATCATGGAACGTATATCGACAAAGTCCTATTAGATGGAGATACGGGAGTGAATATTATTACTCAAGGGACTTGTGAGTGCTTTGGTCTTGGTGGTTGGGAACCTGCTCCCTTTGTAGTTTGCATGGCGGATGAGAGAAGAGTACAACCAGTAGGATTGCTCCGAGGTGTCGTGTTGGATGTGGATGGTCTGCCCTTCGCTGTTTTGTTAGTGGTGTTAAACATTGAGGATTACAGTCAGGACTATCATATTATTTTGGGGAGACCATGGCTACGCCAAGCCAAGGTAAAGCATAATTGGGAGGAAAACATGCTGACAGCTAAAAAGGGCCACAGGAAAGTTCGGGTGATGTTGGGAACATGCAGACAACTAGTTCACGCAACATGGCCTATGATAGCGGAGACAGTGAATATGGTGGAAGGATTAGAAGAGGATGAAGAGGAGCAATTCTTGAAGGCTAATCCAAATTTAGTTTCTCTTTATCTCGTAGATGTTTCTACAATTTCGGAGGGGAAGCCTTTATGGGATAAAGCAATGGCAGCGCTAGAGAGGCAAGAAAAAGCCTTGCCTTTGCCCGAATCAGTGGAGGAGATTATTAGGCAAGAACGTGAGTTTGAAGCGCAGATGAGTAAAGTAACAAGGGTGAAGGAGGATGAATTGGATACGGTCTTTCTAGGAGCTCTAGAGGAGACTAAGCCCATTTATATCATTCAAGGACTTGAAGCAAATTTTTGAGGGAACTTGATTAATTTGTTAAGGATGTTTTTGCATGGGAGTATGCGGATATGAAAGGATTGGATCCAAAGTTTTATCAGCATAAGATTCATTTGAAACGAGATGCAGTGCGATGAATCCGAATGTGGCCAAGCAAGTCAAGGTGGAAATTGATCGTTTGTTGCAAGTGGGTTTTATTATCCCTATTGACAACCTAGAATGGATTTCTCCCATTGTGGTGGTACCAAACAAGAACAAGAAAATTCGAATTTTTGTGGATTATGCAAAGTTAAATGAAGCTATTGTTCCAGACCCTTTTCCGCTTCCATTTTAGGATTCTATTTTGGATGATGTGGCTGGTCATGAAATGTATTCTTTTCTGGATGGATTTGGTGGCTATAATCAAATTCGGATGGTTGAAGGGGATCATACTAAAACAACTTTTATTACAGCATGGGGCGTTTTTGCATGCACAGTAATGTGGTTTGGATTACGGAATGCACCCTTGACTTTTCAAAGGGATATGTTTCAAATTTTTCGTCCTTACTTGACAGATTTTATGCAAATCTTTATGGATGACCTCAGTGTCTTTGGAGAGCAATTAGAGCATTTGAAGCAATTGCAGTTGTGTTATATGAAATGTAGAGAGGTGAAATTTAGTTCAAATCCTTTGAAATGTGCATATGCAGTACAGAGTGGTAGATTGTTGGGCCATGTGATCTCTGAGGATGGTATTTTAGTGGACCCGGATAAAATAGCAACAATTATGAAAGCACCTCCGTCGGCAAATCCAAAGCAGTGTGCAATATTTTTGGGTCAAGCTCGGTGGCATGGGATGCATTTGCGCTTTGTGGCACATTTGGTGATTCCTCTTAACCAGGCAGCGCATGCCAAAGTTTTTGAATGGACCCAAGAATGTGATATGGCCTATAGAAGATTAAAAATTAAGCTGTCAAAAGCTCGTATCATGATTCCTCCAAATTGGGGTGAGGATTTTCATGTTTTTGTGGATGCTTTTGAGACAGGGCTATCGGCAGTGTGCTGATGCAAAAACAGACTCAAGGGTGGTTTTGACCTGTGTATTATGCCAGCATGCGATTATCATCCGCAGAAAAAAAAAATTCAGTGATAGAAAGAGAATGCTTAGGGATTATTTATTTGGTGAAGAAATTTTGTCATTATCTGTTGGGCCGGCGGTTTTTCTTTCATGTGGATCATTCGGCTCTCTTATATCTGGTGCACCAACCAAATTTGATGGAAAGATTAGCCAGATGGGTGCTCTTGTTACAGGAATTTGATTTTGAGGTCATACATCGTCCCGGAGCGCAGCATGCGGTTGCTGATTACCTGTCCCAGTCCGATTTTGGTGAGCCACCGATAGGGGTTGCGGATGAATTTCTGGATGTGTCTCTTTTTTTGACAGGTATAGTGCATATGAGGTTCCAGTTGCACAATCATCTCGGATAATTCCCAACATTCCCTGGACCTGGTATGAGGAGATGTTTCATTTTCTCGATAGTGGAGAAATGCCTTCATTCTTGTCATGACATCAACGGTGCAGGATGGCTATTCGTAGCCGAAATTTTGAGATAGTGATAGCAAAGTTGTATTATCGCATAATGGTGGATGCTCTACTAAGATGTGTTCTGCCACAAGAGCAAGGATCTCATCTGGAGGAGGTTCATGAAGGCATTGCTGGGGGTCACTTTGCAGCTTTGATTACGGTGCGGAAAGTATTACAATCTGGAGTATGGTGGTCAACATTATTTCAAGATGCAAGGGATTTTGTGCAACATTGTGATGTTTGTCAACGGTTGGGGCAACCTACTAAGATGTCCAGAATGCCTTTACAACCAGTATTATCTTTGGAGCCATTTCAAAAACGGGGATTGGATTTTATTGGACCTTTTAAACCAGTAGCAGCTAGCACTGGTAATCGGTATATTTTGACGGCCACGGATTATGCAACTAAATGGGTGGAAGCATGGCCTTTGAAAGATAATACAACGGTTTCTGTTGTTGGGTGCTTATGTAAGGATATCTTTTCCCGATATGGCTGTCCCATTGAGTTGCTAGTGATCGGGGTAGCCATTTCTTGAATAAAGTGATGGAGAAAATGTTGCAATTCTATTTTATGTTACACAAAAAATCTTCTCCATATTATCCTCAGGCAAATAGGCAGGCAGAATCAACTAATAAGAAATCGGTCTGTATCTTGACAAAGCTAGTTAATCTGCATAGAACGGATTGGGATGTCAAACTTCCTTCCGCATAATGGGCCTATTGTACGGCATATAAAGTGGCAACAGGTCTAACTCCTTTCAAATTGGCTATTACCCCAATGGAGCATGTGGTACCAAGCTTGCAGATCCTGATTGCGGATAGGCTTCTTTCAGACGCTTTCGCTATTTATCATATGGATGTTTTGCAGGAATTACATGAAGACCGATTGCGCAGTTTTGCGACGTTGCAAGATCTACAATCCCAGCGGAAGAAATGGTTGGACCGACCCAAAGCGCGGAAACTTTTGCGGAGCCAGTTGGTTCTGGTATTTAATTCTCATAATGGGAAGATGCCAGGGAAGCTGAAATTACAGTGGTCTAGGCCGTTCTAAATCCTTAAGTCCTATGGACCCACTGGAGGTGATTTCTGTTCCGATGAATGGTTTTCGGCTTTTCCATTATTATTCACCTACCATTATTAAGTGTCCCTTTGTTGTGGTACAAGAGCCAGAAGTCGCCTTAATCATGATTGGTGATTCTTTGCCATGCAATCTTGAAAAGCGAGAAAAAGGTTATGATGGTTGTGATACCATGGCACTCCCTATTTTGAGAACTCTTTGTGGGTGGTTTCGTGCATGCAACAGATTCCTTATACTTTGTTCACGCTATTTGCAAAGCTTTTGCACTGTTGTGTTTCTGTGTTTTTTTCCTTTCCTGTGTGCTTTCGCCACCATGATGGCTTCTTTGCTTCAGTGTATTCTTTTTACACCTGTGCAACAACTAGCTCTCAAAAGGGTGGATGCATGGTTGTAGGATTTGCTATTGCGCATCTTTGCCAACCTCGACTGGCAGATTATTCCTATTCACCCACAGGCCACTGCATTGATTGAGCAGTTGGCTCTTGGAGATATGGTGGAAGTGAACAATCAACAGATTCAGTTAACAACCGAAACGATTTCAAGGTGCTATTTTCTGCCTAGTGATGGTGTTGCTCGTGCGTCACATGTTATTCATGTTGCAAAGGTGGAGGTTGAGTTTGGCTTGAAGGTGAAAGGGGAATACAAATTGTCAGGGCTCACTGATGCAGCAATTAGGGATGCCTATTGCTGGTTCTTGGAAGCTATTTGGTTGCAGACCAAAACACATACCATCTCTGCTAAGGCTTGTAATGTGTTGCATTCAACCAACTTTAGGCATGGCCTGGGCAGCAATAGTCAGGGAACGATTGCTCACTGAGTGTCAACAAGTGGTGGGACAGATGGGGCGTAGTACCCTGACCGATACAAAGGTGGGGCAACTCCTTACATTGGTGTCTCCCTTGCGAGAAGTTTTTCCTCTTGCCCTTTGCCCTTTGTGTCACTTTGAGGATGATAGATTTATTGCCTACAACACCGCCCCGACCGTAGAGGCTTAGAGTGTTATGCCGACTGTGGAGTTACCTCATACGCCTGCCCATGTAGTGGATGTTGCTGGTGTTTCTACTGTAGCGGTAACCCTTGTTTCACTGGAGATGGCCATTACGGGGACATCAAGCCGCAAGCAAGGACGGGAGGAGGCCCAGCAGTCTACACCACCTCCAGGGCTGACGTCGTCTCTATGGGACAAGACTGATTGCCGGAGGATTCTGCAGTTGCGTGCTACCGACACAAAATGCATGAACGAGCGACAACTTCAAATCCGGGGGGAACTGGCTCTGCGGGTACATATATTTCCTTGCAACCAGCAAACCCTGATGTTGTTCGGGTAGCTCGAGATGCGGTGGGGATGACTCCAGTCCCTTTGCCTTGGGAAGTTCAAACCGCAAATCCTTCTAATCAGCTCTAGGTGTGCGAAACTTTTTTGCAACGCATGGATTCTTTGCGGTCAGTTTGGCCAGCACCGGTGACTGAGGCATGGGTCACTGAACTTGAATCGTAGGTGGCAGCCTTGCAAGCTCGCAATGGGGAGCTAGAGAGCCAAAACTCAGCACTGCATAGTACAGCCCAGCAGCATGCTGGTGAGATGTAATCTTTGCAAGAGGCTAATTCTACGTTTTTCTCCTCTATTCAAGATGAGCTCCTTCGCTTGCAAATGCAAAATAGCTTGGCAAGTTATTTAGCGTCACATCCCGGCGATGTGATGATCAATGTGAATGATCTTGATGCACTGGCAGTGGAGATGCAGCAAGACCTGGATAATTTTTGGGAGGGTAAATACACAATTGGAGATCTATGCTAACCAATGTGGCGGTAACTCAGCAACCAACACAACAGCTCGTGGTGCACCAGCCTAAGCCACCTACTAATGACAGAGGTAAGAGCATTGTGTAAGAAGGTTTTTATATTTTTGATTGGGCAAAAGCTACCAAAGAATGTGCTAAAGACAAAGCCCATGCCTCTCATTTGCACCGTGTCATTCATCATCTTCGTAAGGAGTGGCGCAGGATTTGTTTTTGGGCGGAGACCCTTGCTCATTCTTTTTCACTCAGTCTCCCAACATGTCCACCATTTTGGCCCGCTCTAAACCACATTTGTCTCGGTATTATCCTATTCGTACCCCTCTTGCCCCTCTACCCTAGGCCCCTCAGTATGTTTCCTTGCCAACACAGTTCATTCCACGGGAACCTTGGTGAGAGCAGCCTGAGATTGACCCTCAGTTGCTGGTTGAAGTTTACAGGGCCCATTGGCAAGATTTTTGGGGGTTCAGCTACATCAACATTTCATCGTCAATAGAGCGTGAGGAAGAGCAGCGACCGGAGCCTTCAACATGGAGAGGCTAAAGCTGTGGGTTCGCACAGTCCACTGTGCATGCCAGGTGTTACGGTGCATAAGCCGCACACTGTGGGTCCTGCGGATGGTCGAACACTGCGAACTAGGACTTCATGCGGCTTCAGACAGTTCTTCATGGGATATCATGGGACAGGACGGGGTTTGCATAGTTCTGGATCTGTGCTGGAGCAGCGGGTGTATTTGGGGGGGTATACCAATCATTGTGGAGATCTCTTAATCAATCAACTTTTCATTCTCATGTAATCTTGTTTTCTGCTGCGTATCAATGACAAAACATGGTGTTCTGTTCTTGTGTATTGTTGTCTGTTCTGTCTTCTTATACATTGTTGTTCATCTAATGTAAGGAAGCATGAGGGTATCCATTCCCGTAGTACTTATTGCTCCACTACGGAGCTATAGGCATTACAAAAATCTCACCTCCGACAAGTCGTGAGGCAGCAGATCTGCAGAAAGTGAAGAGGAGGAGGGCAAGAGAAGAAGAGAAGAAAATGGCAAAATGCACAAGAAAAGCTCGTAGTTTTGTTTTTTGCAGAGTTCGTCGGTACAGGTGTTGGTATGCACTCTAGTATAGACGGCGGTATATGCGCAGGTATATACATCAATGTACGCGCCGGTAATTTGAAGATTAATTTTTTTCAAAACTTGATCTCCTTTCAGATTTACCTACACATATACCAACGCCCGCCATTGACGTCGGTAATCTAATGTAAGAATTTAAGTGATCTCCTCTAGTGAGTACAAATTGAAGTTATAGCATTGTCCATTGTAGCAATATAGTGGCCAGCTTTGCACAAAAAATTGATGTATGTACAAGATTAGAGAGGTGTGCAATCTAAACGAAGGTCTAGTACTTGGATAACCAAAGGGAAAAAATCCATTGAAAAAAAAATGCCTTTGGGATATGTGCATCATTACAGTACTATATTAGTAGCATGGGAAATATTAACAAAGTACCAAAGTGATTATTTGCTGATGTATAGAGGAATAAGATGGTAGCAAATATAAGGGTAGCAAGAGAATTTTGTTTTTCTACTGTAGTCCACTCAAGATGCATGGGTGGCAGCAAAAAAAAAAGTGTTTAATGCACATGTCCAATGATGGGACATCATATATGCATACATAGAAATGCATACACAAAAATCCATGAAAAACAATATGTTGTGCAAGAAAAATTTTGAGGGTTTCTTAAAAAAGAAGGTGTAGCAATAAAAGCATGGATTTACAAGCTCACTCTGGGACATGTGTCTAACCTCACTCCCATCTTATTGCAGACATAGCGAGAACCACAAATATAATTGTCAATCCATGGAATGAAGCTGACTCAACTAGTGCATAGAGGCTACAAGAGGTTGTCAATCTCTTAGAAAACAACAAATAACTCGCATCTATCTCAAGCTACACTCAAATGACAGAAATGACCAAAAGCTAATCGCTCATCGACAAACAAATCACAATCGTTACAGCATCAAACGACATCCAAACGTTACGAAACTTCTAGGACATGTTTATGAGACCTAAGCACATATGCTTATGGCCTCAAATCTCACTCTAGGTCAGGTGCAAAAATCATGATTATTAACAACAGTGAGTTTTTGACCTAGTCGTTTTTGACCCAGAATGCATCTAAATGCTTAGCAATAATGCCCCAATACCCCACCTATACTTATTTTATGATTTTGAAGCTTAAATTCCTACCTATGATGAAATTAGGCCGCGGGTTGGCAACGCCAAAAGCTACGAATTACCATGAAATGCTTACATCAATGCGTAGAGCTCTTACCTACGGTTGCAACGCAACAGACGGCACTGCAATGTGAAAACCGGGAAGGGAGTAGGAAGCGCGAGAAGGAGAGAAGTGAGTGTCGTTAGCTCACGCTGTGTTTGTATTATCTAAAACTTATAAATACTTACAAAAAATGGCTTTTATACCTTAGCAAAGGTTTTTGTGGTCAAAACTAATAATCTGGGAGCTCTAACTAAAGATAGGTTGATACAATCTGGAAGCTTGTAGCCCCGGCTCATCAATTACACTGTTTATCTGGAAAGTAGGAGTTACAACATTCTCGATTCATCAAAATAATAAGTGTTTTTACAATAAAAGCTCCGAAAAATGTTATCCGAGTTAGCTTGCTGCTAACATTCCCCCCCTCCTCGACTGTGTCGTCCCTTGACACAGCTGCATGGACTGAAGTAGTCTTTGGATTGTCGGCTGGCGAGGCGATCTTTAAGCGGATGTAGTGCTTTCTCATATCTGAATCTTCTTTCTTTGTGAGGAACTTGCAAGAACTACATGTTGACTCTGTTTTTAAGTTCAATGGTTGAATAGCCAACAATTCTGGATGTAAGGTTACTTATCACTGGCCCAAATATCTTCGTTCGCCAAGTGAAGAAACCTGTATAGAATGCTTCCTCAAATGCTAACATATTGCTAGAGGGAAAAAAAAATGCATCGGGCGTAGGAGTCGTAAAGGACTTCTTCTGAAGGCTGGCCACTTAGGTCATAACACAGACCTTTATTGCATTTGAGGAAAGACATCCATGGTGCTCTGGCTTGCTCTAGCTTGTGAAAAGCTTGAATATAGGTGAGCAGCATTCTGCAAATCTTGTACATCATGGCACATGAGAGGTTAGGAAGGCTCTTGAAGAAATTCATGGCGTTTGTTAAGGTTTTCACCATGTATTCCTTTGTTGCCGATCCTTGCTCTGGAGCTGGTAGTCGTGGATAGTTCAACCATGTCGACCTCTTCTTTTTCAGTGTTTCATATGCCTGCTAGGTCCTTACCCTTGGTACATGATAGAATGTTGGGTCTTTCTGTAGTGTTGCAGGTGCTCTTGTGAACAAAATTAGTTATCTCAAATTCTTGTTCAACCAGCTCTTTCTCCACTTGGGGTGGATATCCTCTGAGCCTTCTACTTGCATATCTTTGTATAGTCTTTCATTTACCTGTAGTAACTCCACTTTGATCAAGGGATATGGCAATGATTGCTGATGCCACTGAGCACTGATTTGGTTGGGAGTGAGTTGAGCTACATTTATCGAGTGGAGAACTCTCAACTCCCAATCCATTGCTGCTTTCCATTCAGCATTTGTTTCTTGGGCAATGTGCTCCTTTAGTGCATCTGCCTCAGCTTTAGAAAGCTAGACCATGGAAACTTGCTCAGCTTCAGTGAGTGGTACTTGAAAGTCTGATTCTCCTGCCAATCCTTCTGACGGCTGTGTTTCCATCTCAACAAAAGAGACTAAGGGTATGTCAACAATTGGTTGTTCAGAGGTACCGTGTGGACTCAAACACCGATTATTGATGGAGAGGAACCACAGCACCAGGATGATTCAATCCATACACTTTATTGAATTGCCTCAAATGTGCAACAAGATCTTCCTTTGAGCGACCACGAAAGCGACTATACTTAATTTGACCACCCGTTCACTGGTTACGCCATAGCCCCTTGCCCAATTGTGCCTCCTCCTGGAAAGAGTTGCCGAACAATAGGAGGCGGGGAGGATGGAGGTGAGACCTCGGAACCACTTACTGGAGTCGGTGGTGGAGCCACATGAGTTGGTGAGGGAGATCTCACGGCAAGAGGACATGACTGACTACGTGGAGTACAACGCGCATGCCGAATACGTCAACCACAACCCGGGCTTGGTGATGGAGACACACTTCCTCAACCTGGTGTGTGGAGAAAACAAATTCATCTGAACCGCCTCTCCTTCATCGTCTACCCACGACTGGAACAACAGGGTCATGAGGACCCTGAGACCTAGTGCACATGCATGTTCACAGCAGGTCACCCATCACGCATCGTGGTCGCCAAATGTAATACCTATAGCTCCGTAGTGGAGCAATAAGCACTACGGGAATGGATACCCTCACGCTTCCTTACATTAGATGAACAACAATGTATAAGAAGACAGAATAGAAGACAATACACAAGAACAAAACACCATCGTCTGTCATTGATAGGTAGCAAAAAACAAGATTACATGAGAATGAGATATTGATTAATTAAGAGATCTCCACAATGACTAGTATACCCCCCCCAAATACACCCGCTGCCCCACTGCAGATCGAGATTAGTGCAAACCCCGTCTTGTCCCATGATATCCCATGAAGAACTGTCCAAAGCCGCATGAAGTCCTAGTCCACAGTGTCCAGCCATCCGCAAGACCCACAATGTGCGGCTTATGCCATAACAATTTTCACTCGTAGGATACTCCCCATCAACAAGGTAAGCTTCTTTTCAAGCTTCCTTGTAGATTTGTGCACTTTTGTGTGTGTGTGTGTGTGTGTGTGTGTTTTTCTGCAAGTTTGAAGACATTTATTAAGTGTTTCTTGCTCAAATAGGCCGCATGTGAGTGCTCTAACATTCTTTTTTGTTGCATACACACATACACGCATACATTCACATAAATATGCATGCAAGTAAATAAAAATGTGCACTAAACAATATAAACACACTATATATGATTCACACACATATTTTTCAATTTAAAAATAAATAAAATATTATTTTATAAGTAATATTAATTAAACATCATCATTAGCTAAGAAAGATAACTACATTCTATCATTAGAAAGATTTATTTTGATTATTAGTTTTGTTATTTTTGTGTAAATAAATTTAGAAATTAAAAAATATATTATTATTTTTATAATTATGACTTATCATAAGCTATTCGCTTAATTAGGTTTAGTTCTTTAACACTAACCATTTAAGTAATTTAAACGTTTTTATCACTTAGGATTGGGCTGTATTTAGATAGATGAAGGTTAGATGCTTAATTAGAGTGTGTAGCTGCTTCTTATTGAATCGTTTAGCCGAGCCCGCTTAGTCCTACACGCGGCTCGGCTAGTTTCGTTATTTAATCACATAGCGACTTAGGGCTAGTCATGTAGGTTTAAGGCTAGTCGTGTAGGTTTAATTGGACGTATTCAAACAGTTTATTAGGGCTTGTCGCTTATAGGTAACCGCTTAGGTATTTAGTCGCTTACTGCTCAAGAAGAACTATTCCGTATTTAGGTCGTTGAATGCTACACGCTTAGGGCTAGTCGCTTAGTGTTAGCCGCTCAATTTTAGCCACAAAAGGACCTTAACAAATGAAGTAAACTAATGCAATTTAACTTCAATAGAGCACACAGACTTCAAAAACGCAAACAAATTTCAAAAATAGACTTATGTCAAACCTTAATATATAGGCATTGACCAATAAAGACGAGATTATTACCCAGTGGTCCTAATCTCCGTGCACCTCTAGACCAAAGTGTGTAGATATCGGGCATGGCTAGAGAATGTGAGGTTGTTAGAGCTAACAGTAAATGGTAGAAAAATCACAAACGGACTTCAGAAGCGCAACAGTCTTAGTGACTTTTGTACTTAAAAATGTAAACGGACTTCGACAAACAAAGTAAAATAACGCAATCAGACTTCAAAAGCGTACACAAACTTGAAAAACGCAAACAGATTTCAAAAAAGACGTATATCAAATCCTAATATATAAGCATTGACCAATAAAGACGATATTATTACCCGGTGGTCTTGATCTTTGTGCACCTCTAGACCGAGGTGTGTGGGAATCGGGCATGGCTAGAAAATGTGAGGTTGGAGCTAGAGGCAAATAGTAGAAAAACTGCAAACAAGCTTCAAAAACGCAAAAGTCTTCAGAAATGACTTTTGTACTTCAAAAATGCAAACAAACTTTGACAAACGAATTAAAATAACGCAATCAAACTTTAATAGCACACAAAGACTTCAAAAACACAAACAAATTTCAAAAAAGACGTATCTCAAACCCTAATATATAGGGATTGACCAATAAGGACAAGATTATGACCCAGTGGTCTTGATCTTTGTGCACCTCTAGACCGAGGTGTGCGGGGATCGGGCATGGCTAGAGAATGTGAGGTTGTTAGAGCTAGCGATAAATAGTAGAAAAACTGCAAACGGACTTCAGAAACGCAAAAGCCTTCAGAAATTACTTGTGTACTTCAAAAACACAAATGGACTTTGACAAACCCCGGGGCGGTCACTTATCAAAAGCTTCCTATATCACATGCGTTCAAGAGGTTATTAATAATACCTCAATATACATACTATATTTACACTACGTGCCTATTTAAAAAACCCCCACCCCCCTCTGTATGTATACATTTTGATACATTTTGATCTTTTAATAATCCTCTCCAGTTAACTCACGTGATAGCATACACATTCTAAAAAGTGACCGTCTCGGGTGACAAACGAAGTAAAATAACGCAATCGGACTTCAATAGCGCACACAGACTTCAAAAACCCTAATATGTAGTCATTGACCAATAAAGACGAGATTATTACCCTGTGGTCCTGATCTCCGTGCACCTCTAGACCGAGTTGTGCAGGGATCGGGCATGGCTAGAGAATGTCAGGCTGTGATGTATTGTCATGTAGTTAGTGATGTGTACTTATAACAAGATTTATTTATTTGTTGCATCATTGATAGAGAAAGTATGGACAATAGGATGGTGTGTCCTTGTGCGCATTGAAAGCATCAGATCTTTTGAAAACGTAAAATATGTGACCAGCACATACGCAATAACGATCTCTTTCCCATAGAGCGACTACAAGACCTGCGTTATCGATCTCATGGTTCGGAGGCAGTAGATCAACCTCCACAAGAAAATATTTCTCCAACTTCATCCCAGAGAAGACGATTTTCAAACGAACAGCCATCACTAAGTCCACCCCACCAGTACTTGATTCCACATCTCAAGAAGTAGAGAGGGAGCAGATGTTAGATGCGTATCAATCTCATGGTCCAGAGGCAGTAGATCAACCTCCGCAGGTAGATATTGCTCCAACTTCATCCTAGAGAAGACGATTTTCAAACGAACAGCCATCGACTGAGTCCACCCCACCAGTACTCGATTCCACATTTCAAGAAGTAGAGAGGGAGCAGATGTTAGACGTGTTCTTTGACATGGATCCCATCATTGAAATCCTAGAAGGCGCCAACATTCAAGGCAACACTACAAACCAATTTTAGTCATCTTGTCCATATTGATGGCATGATAGCAACGTCAAAGAGGGTGAGATGATGCAAACTCTTGCACGTACGCCGCTTTACAATGGTGCAAAAATCTTAGTTCTCCGTACCTCTTTGGCAATTCTTAATTTGTCTGTCTATGAGTGGTCTGATGTCTCCATCATAGAGCTTTTTACGTAAATACATTGTACCCTAAGCATGCCAAAGTGCAAGTTACAGCTCAATAATATGAAGATTGCTCAACAATCAAATCTTGTCGGAAGGCAATCACATGTCCCCCTACCCGTCCAGTCACTAAGAAGCTTCTTACTAACTTGGGCCTGGATTATCACAAAAAACATGCATGCCCTAATGATTGTATACTGTTTTTCAATGAGTATGCAAATTTGGAACAATGTTTCAATTGTGGATTAAACAAGTATAGAGAGTACACACAAGGAAACTTTATCCCTACAAAGGTCCTTCGACACTTTCATATCATTCCAAAAATAAAGAGCATGTTCAGGTGCAAGTCTATAGCCACTTTGATGACATGGCACTCAAATACTACATCGATAGATGATGTGATGCAGGTACCTACTGACTCTTGTGCATGAAAGCACATAGAGGAAAGATGGCCTACATTTAAGGATGAGCCTCGATGTATCCGCTGGCAATGGACAGAGTAAACCCATTTGGATTACGGAGTTCGTCATGGAGCGCGTGGCCTATTTGCTTGGTTAATTATAATCTTCCACCATGGCTAGCTATCACTAAGTGCCATCTATTGTTATCCACTAATTGTCCCAAGAAAGTATAAAGAAATGAACATGGATGTCTATCTGGAACCACTTATAGAAGAGCTCCAAATATTGTGGACAGGGATCGATGTGGTTGATATGTCCCAACCAATCGGATGAAAAAATGTACATGTGCAAGGCATTCTCATGTGGGTGAGTGGTCAGGTAAGTATCTTTGAAACCCTTCCTGGTTATGCCAACTCTTTTATTTTTGAATTTTATGATTTTTCAGGCTTGCATTACTCAAGCAATCATGCATGTCCAAAATGTGGCCCTTGACTTGGCTTCCGCCGCTCTAATCATTTAAGCAAGATAGTTTATGAGGAGCATGGTAGATTTTTGCCTAAAGGACATGAGCTACGTGGACCAAATATATGCAAACATGACATGCATCCACTAAAAGCAAGCAATTGGAAAAACATTGTGGCTTTAGAGAGGAGATTTTATGCCACCCGAAATGAAAAGACTTTCTATTTTCCATGAACTCCCGTATTGGAGTCACCTACTGCTGCTGATTAATCATCTTCTCGACCCAATGCATATCTTCAAGAATGTGGGGGAGATCATATGGAAAACCATTATTGGAAAAAGGGAGAGCAAGGTCCAAAGAGATGACTTACAGGCTGTGGGTAGAATGCCAGAGATGTGGCCTCGACTTAAACCCAATGGAAAGTTTTCTATACCAAAATTAGGTCCATGGTTTTTGAGTCGTGTAGAAGAACAACAAGTGAATAAAAATATATCTTCATCCAAGACTCCCACTTGGTGCAGTTGATGCAACAGTATCACAAATATGGAGCTTTGTGGTCGTATGGGAAACACTTTAGAGTGCAATGGATAGACGAACAAAGGGTCACCTTCGACAGTGGTGTTAGGGCAAGCTTTGTCCAAGAAAGTAGGAGTAGAGCTAGGGATGAGAACATAGAGACTAGCCAGCTTGAATACTTTGCCTACATCCAAGACATCTTGAAGATTAGCTTTAGGAAGTTTGATATTTGTATCTTTGATGTCAAGTGGTTCAAAGTTATTACCAGGGGCCCTAATGCAATTGTTCACAAAGATAAGAGTGGATTGATTCAAGTGAACTCTAGGCAGGTGTGAATAGATGCCTGGGATCCGTTCGTACTTTTACAGCATTGTGAACAAGTTGTGTTCACAATAGATCCACTATGGAGAGAAAATGATGAAAAAGGTATGTCTAAACCGCGCTGGCTCTATGTTGTTCAAGTTGCTCCACAAAGCAAGCAAGTGTGTGAAGGATTGGAAGTTGAGGTCGAAGAGCTTCATGAACAAAGTCCACGATCGACAGATGATGTAAGTTTGGATTTTGAGCTGGAGGTCAGTGCTGAGCAGATGCTTGAACCTAGAAATGAGCTTTCAAATAATGAAGTTGATACGGAGAGCGACGAATAAGTGGAGTTTGATGACAAAGATGCAAAAGTACAGATTGAGATAGACATCTTTGGTGCATCGGCTCTCCTAGAAGATGAGAGATTGACTACTAATTTTTGCTAGGAACTCTTTTGTAAAACTCTTTTAATTAGTCTACAATAGTGGGTAGATTCAATGAGTTGTGTTGCAGCTTCGTTTTTTTGTTATTTGCATTGCTTAAGCTTTTCTTTTGTAAATTAACATATTGTATCTGTGTTATATGTGTATCTAGATCCGTAGCCATGGCCGATGACAACGGTACATACTCTCCTAGTTTTAGTTTTCCTGTCACTCTGGTCGGCATGTCGCTTGAGAAAACGGGCTCCTTTTTGTCATAGTTCACACCAGAGCAGGTTAGTTACGCACAGAATCTTTGGGCAGTTGGTTCCTCTAGACCTACTACAACCCCCCCTATGCCTAGGACCAGTGTGTCCCCTGCACCGATCGGCCCCACACCTCAGTCGAGTGTACCCCCTACACTGACAATTGCTTCATCTTCAAGATGAGGTAGGCGTCGTTCTAGAGGTGGTGGTTGTTGTGGTAGTGGTTCTATCAATGCATCCACACCACACAAGAGCGTCCACCATTCTCATCAATAGATAGCTCACCAATTGGCACACCATGTACACCTTGGGGATCATACGAGCATGATCCTAGCAAGGTGTACAAGAGCAAGGATGGGGCTGTTGTGGTGGATAGGGTCAGAAAGGCCATGCAATAGAGGTTTCAAAAGCTCTATAAAATTCAGTCTGGCCACTCTATGATGAAAGAAAGAATTACATCATCGAGGCCATTCACAAAGAGTACATGTCGGCAGAGGGGTACGATCCAATCTCAAATGACTAGATTTTGAGCGTGGCGATTACCACAATGTCACACCATCGATCAGAGACGAGAGACAGGGACGACTGTCCAAAGCCCACATGGTTGGACGCATAGGAGTGGACGGGGATTGCACGAGAGACACGAGACAATTCTAAGAGATTTCAGCAGTAGAGAGATGCAGGCAAAGCACGTTTGGAGTCTGCTGGAGCGTCACATCTTGAGAGTGGAGGCTACGACACACTTCCGCATGAGGATGTAAGTATTATACATATGCTTTAAATTGTCAAAAATGTATATGTTATTTGAATATTTATCTTATGATTAAACCATAATTTTGCAGGAAGCTTCCATGAAGCGCCCTCCGACATGCAGAGAGGAGAAGTATGGGTACAAGCATGGACTTGTGGCCCTATTGACCCAACTGTAGGAGGAGGAGAGGCCGTCAATTGAGAGGCATTACCATGAGGGTGACATCCTCCATATACTTCTTTTTTGTAGTTGTTGGTCTTCTTGATACAGTTGTACTCATTCATTGTATACATGTACAGTTTTACGCTTATGTTTATGGTTTTGCAATCTGTTTACGAATATGATTATGATATGACAATCAGGTTATGGTTATGGTTTTGCAATTATGGTATGGCACAAAGGTTATGGTTATGGTTTTACAATGATGGTATGGTTGTTATGGTTATGGTATGACAAGAAGGTCATAATTATGGTATGGCAAGCAGATCATGTTTATGGTTTCCAAATACGGTTCGACAATCATGTTATGGTTATGGTTTGACATTCAGGTTATGGTTATGGTTTTGCAATGATGGTATGGCTGTTATGGTTATGGTATGGCAAGTGGGTTATGGTTTGACATTCA
Source organism: Adiantum capillus-veneris (assembly GCF_014529385.1). Classification (NCBI taxonomy): domain Eukaryota; kingdom Viridiplantae; phylum Streptophyta; class Polypodiopsida; order Polypodiales; family Pteridaceae; genus Adiantum; species Adiantum capillus-veneris. Next base: position 50,270,056 of record NC_140949.1, on the reverse strand, counting down.
GGTTATGGTTATGGTTTTACAATGATGGTATTGTTGTTATGGTTATGGTATGACAAGCAGACTATGGTATGGTATGACAAGTAGGTTATGGTTATGGTATGGCAAGTGGGTTTTGTTTATGGTTTTGCGGTTTTCAATTCATGTTTTAATTATGGCTAGAAAATCTTCATGCCGTTGTGCCTATGGTTTGTGGGTCGACATTATGGTTATGCTTTTGGGAACTTGTCATGTTTAAGCTTCTAACTTTGTGGTTTTGTTCTTCTTACAATTTTGCTAATCTGTACTCACTTGCTCTTTAGTGTCAAATTGTAGGTGGAGTGCGGTTGCTTGTGCACTCTTCCTTTGGGTAGAGAGGGTTGTTTCCTGCTGCTGCAATACATGCATCGTCAAATCCCAGCCAGCCCTCACTGCCCAAAAAAAAATTACAGGTTTTTGCATCGATATAGGTATTGATATAAGCGCCGGTACACTCCTCAAAATATGCATCGATATGAAAGAAAAGTTTTTGATGCTTATTGAGGCACATATACTGTCATTAGTTTCATTGCTTTTTTTGATAGCTTGTATATCGATGCTTATACTGACGATACGATGTCAACAATTATTCCAGTGCTTATTCCAGGGCTTTTAACTTTTAAAACAAGCTTTGAGTCGTCGGTATCCGCGTCGCTTTTTGCAAGGCATGTTGTAGTGACTTTAGAGATTTTCACAAATTTAGACCTTCAAATTGCTACATAGGATGGACCTCACCAACAAATGCATCAAGCAATGAAAACAATAAAGCCCATAGATAACCAATCAACAACCTTCTTGTTACCATATACATGTGGTAGTAATGTGTGTGAACACACTTAGGACCACCGGGGTATTTTTTCCCTCACTAGGAGGTTTTTTCCCTCGTGCATTGTATATACGCCCATCACTCTAGGGCTATCTATCTTTCCATTTCACACTAAGTAATACACTCTCTGTTGTGTGCCTTAAGCTTCCTTTGTCTTCTCCAAGCTGTGTGTGTTTCCCTGCAACCCTAATTTCAACAATTGGTATTAGAGCAGGTTGCATCCTCCCGGGCTTAGTCCCCAGCAGCTCCAGCAGAAGCCTGCTCACTTTCTTCGATTTTTGTGAGCTTTAGCGAGCATCAACAGGTCAAAAAAATTTTGGGTGTGCTTGTAGAGCTCAGTCTATTCAGATTTTTTATTCGAGCTCGTTTTGCCTCCATTTTCACTACAAGCAGTACTGTGCAAATAGTTTTGTCATTTTGTGCTAATAAGTCCCTTACAGTCTTCTATGGATGGTGTTATATAGCATGTGTTGTTGCTACTTTGTTTCTCCTCTTTTTGGCTAGTTTTCACATCCGGTGCAACATTCACCATGTCTGACAACAACACAGATGTTTTCAAGACGTTTGTTGCTGCTGAGGATAGATTGGATGGGGATAATTACCCTATGTGGTCTTATATGATGCAACATGTCCTTGTGTTGAAGGGTGTTTGGAACATTGTGCCAGGCATTGATGTATGTCCTAGTTATGTGGATGTAGGTGATGTTGAGGATGTTGCAAGTTTTGGTGGCAAGATTGTTGTTGCCACAACAGTTTTGCCTACTGCTGAGCAAGCTCGTTGGGATGTAAGAGATGCGTAGTCTCATGCATTGATCGCATTATCTGTGAGGCACACTATTACTCCTCACATTTTTTCAATGAAATCTACAAAACATGCTTGGGATATTTTGGCTGGTCTTTATGCAGGTCACAATGAGGCTAAAATTGCATCGCTGCTTAAAGAGTTGGAGTTGAAGATTACGTATGAGGAAGATGACATGGACACTTTCCTTGCTAGTGTCAAGGATATTAATGAGCAACTTATTTCTGTAGGTGAAGTCATTTCAGATAGTTCCCTTGTGCAGACTATTCTTGATGCCTTGCCATATTCTTACTAGACTTTTGCTAGTACTTGGAGACTTATGACCCAAGGAAATCCAGAAGATGTCAAGTTTGATGCATTATGTACATTGTTGCTGTGAGAGTCACTTTCCAAAAAAAATAGGACTAGACAACATGCAACTGAACATGCCTTTATTGTTGCTGAAAGAAAAGGTGGTAACAACAATGTAGCCACTTCTTATGGTTCTTCTGTGAGTGGTAAATCACTTGTTCCTAATGCTTCTGCTGGCAATAATTCGTCTAGGAATTCTGGTGATAAGGGCAAAAAGAAGATGCATTGCCATTATTGTAAAGTTAATGATGACTTGATCAAGAAATGTCCTAAGTTGAAGGCCAAAGAGGCTAAGAAGAAAGAGGTTGGTTCCACTACAAATACTGGTTGCACTACAAATGCATCTATTGTTGAGTCTTCTGGGAAAGAAGACTGTGATGTTGATGTTCATACAGAATGGGCTTTTAGTGTAGTGCACTTATGATCCTTCTGTCCATGATGCATTTTTGTGTGTTGTTGCAGATGCTCATGCGTGGTACTTTGGCAGTGGTACTACAAAGCACATTACCTCTCATCATGACTTGTTTACCTCTCTAAAGGATGTCCATCATGGGGATTTAGTCATTTGTGCCAAGAATGCCTCTTATCCGGTCAAGGGAGCTGGAAAGATTGTGCTTATTGCTAGAAATGGTAGTTCTTTCACACCTGTTGATGCAATGTATGTACCTGGGATCAAGAAGAAATTTTTTAATGTATCTGCACTTGTTAGACTTGGAATTTAGTCAAATTTGTGGATGACAAATGTACAATACATGATCTCAATTTTGCTGATGAAATTATTGCATCTAGTATTTTTATGTCGTGGGTTGTATAAGCTCACTTTGTATGAAAAGTGTGGGCAAATTTTTGTAAATGTTGTTGTGGATTCAAAGGCTATTTCAAATGAAAAACTTTGGCATGCACGTTTGGGGCATCTGAATTTTCCCAGTTTGTTGCGTTTGTAGAAATCTGATATGGTTGCTTCTTTGTTGCCTCTTACTGCCTCTTGAAGCACCTGATGAACATGTTTGTGAAGGCTGTATTTTGGGTAAGATGTAGCGTTCAAATTTTCTAAAGGATGGTTCAGTTAGGGACACATGTAGGTTGTAGCTTGCACATAGTGATGTTTTTGGGCTCATGCAAACTCCGTGCTTGGGAAATTACCTTTACTTCGTGACCTTTATTGATGATGACTCCAGGCATGCATGGGTGTATCTACCTTAGGAAAAGGTGGAATTGTTTTTGTGCTTCAAGAAATTTTTGGCTATGGCTGAAAATGTCTCAAAATGTACTATGGACACCCTCCGTTCCGATTGAGGGGGGGATTATATTTCTCATGAATTTTATGCATTTTTGGCTAGTCGTGGGATAAAACACCAATGTACAGTCCTGTATACACTTCAGCAAAATGGTGTTACTGAGAGGAAAAAAAGGTCTCTTACGGAATGTGCAAGATGTATGGTCAAAAGTCAAGCTTGTCACACACTTGTTTTGGCTTGAGGCTATTTTGTGTGCCACTTATTTATTAGCATGTGTCCTACAAAAGCTTTGTATTCTATGACTCCATATGAAGCATGGCATGATTTAAAAATGGATGTCTATACTTGACACAACGGTTGTATATCCCCAAGGCTACGATTATTCTCTGTGAAAGGCAATAATGTAAGAAAACCATGATAGCCATATACATGGTTAGCCAAGTTATGTCACAATACGTAATGCCCTTAGAAGAAGTTACTTTTGGCCAAGGATGAAGAAAGAGGTTCTTTAGTTGTCAAGCAATGTCCTTCTTGCCTATAAATAAAGGTTGAGAGAATCAAAATTCTATGAAAACTAGAGCTCTTAGTGGATATACCTCAAATGAGGTGGGAATTTATCAACATGGATTTTGCCACAAGACTTCCCACCATTCAAGGAGGGTATGATTCCATCCCAATAGTGGTAGATATGCTCACAAAAGCTGCTCATCTAATTCTTGTAAAGGTGACCTACAAATCCTTAGATGTTACTTGTATATTTATCAAGGAAATCTTTAGGCTACATGGCCTACCAAAAAGGATTGTGAGTAATAGAGACATAGAGTTAACTCCTAACTTTTGGAGAACACTCTTCCAAGCTATTGGAACACAATTATGCTTCAACACAACTTATCACCCCAAAACTGATGGCCAAGCAAACCAAGTCAAACAAGTCATAGAAGACACCTTAAGATCTTACTATAAAAGAGAGCCAGGGAACTGGATTCAATATCTTCCATTGGTGGAATTTTTCTACAACACTGCTTATCATCAAAATCGGTATGTCACATTTGAAACACTTTATGGTCAAGAATGTCTACCTCCTCTAAATTTCTCCAACCGTTAGCTGTACGGGTGGAAGCTTTAAGGTAGATGCTTGAAGAAATGGAGGAAGGACACAAGCCATACAAAAGATATTAAATAAGCTCAAGACCAACAAATTAATTATGTAGATATCCATCACTCTAGAAGAGTTTCAAGCTAGGAGACAATGTCTTTCCACAGATCATTAGATGTTTAGGGAAGAATGCTTATAAGGTTTGTAGTGTTGCTCACTTGAAGGTTCATGATGTATTTCATGTCAGTCTTATTAAGCCCTATATAGCTAACCTCGAGCATGTCATTGAAAATGACCTGTGATGCCCATTGAAGGAGTTTTGGAGTTACAACCACTCACTATTCTTGACTCTAGAGACTTACAATACTCATGGAGGACTTAATCCAAAGGAAGGATTATTCATAAAAAGATGCACTTGGGAAACTGAGGATACACTACCCAAAGATTACGTAGAATTCATATTGAGATGATGATATCTTGATTTTTTTAAGGGGAAAAGGATGTAAAAAGCCAATTTGTTAAGTCAGCAATGTACATAGTTTTTTCTATATGAAAGTTTCTATTTTCACCCAGTTTATAAATTTTGATATGTACACTATAGATATCTCAATTCTTAAAAAATGTATTGTTAAGTTGGAAATGGACATTCCTCATGACCAAAGCAGAGAGTCGATGTTTTCAAAAGTGTATGCTTTGACCAAAAATAGTAAGTACTCAAATGTTCCATTTTCATCCCAGAAACTACCTTTGTGGTCTTCAACGAGTCTTGGAAATTTTTACTGAAACAATTATCAATGGCCACCGGATAGGGATAGTGTGGGCCCCACCACGGATGTCACTTACAACACTTCCATAGTGCTACACATGAGCTGTGTGTATCATTGCTAACACAATTTGAGATAAAAATCACTATTTTACCTTCAACAAGTGGTTAATTCAATAATGAATGATCAAATGGGAATGACTCCTTATGCATGGACGCTTGCATGGCATTCATATCTAAGTGGTGCTTACATGGCACCTACATGGATCCTAAGTGGTGCACTTATGGCTAAGATCACACCCTATTTTATCTAAATCACACCCTATTCTATCTAGACCACACCCGACCTTATCTTCACACGCTAGCGCCATGTGACTACACACCCACCTACATTATTGGTTTATAGATTCTCTCCTAGAAGCTATAAACCCCCCTCAGCCCCTCCATGTGAATGTACTTTAATCATTGCATGCCCTTAAAATGACTTCACTTACACAAAACCTCACCAACCCTCAAAGCTTGTCGAATGATTTCTCCGATTGGTGCGTTAAAATCCTCTCTTGGATCCCTTCAAGGCCACGCTATGCACACATTTTTTTGATCCCTCATTAGCTTGCAATTTCCAATTTTAATATGACAACAAAAAGGGCAAGATCAGGCAACGTGAAGGACATGGGAATGAGTGGTGAAACCCAAAATGTTCCTCTTGTCGTTGGGAATGTAGCTATGCTTACAAATCCTCAAAATGGTTGCCAAGTTAGATTTAATTACAGTTTTTCTTTTTCTTGACAATACTATAAATAATAGGCATCTGCTTTATAATTAGTAGGTTTATTGCATAGCTACTTATATAGGCCTATTTTAAAATGCAAAATCCATAGAGTACGAATGCTAAATTGCTTTTTTTTCAAACTCACAAATGGGAGTGATAAATGTATTAAAAACCAAAAAATGTTACATAGGAAGCCATGCTCCACCCGAGCCATGGCATCTGCCAACATCCACATCACACACATCCAGATATACCAGATACATCGGTTGATGAAGTGTGCCACCCTGTAGACTAATTACAACAGAAGGGAACTTAGGTTGACTTGAGGTTGCAACCAAAGAGAAGCCCTGCCACAATGCCCCCTTGACCTCCAAGCCAGTGTGCATGAGACATACTGCCGAGAAAAAGAAAAATGTTAGAGCCAACGATTCTAGTTTATCTTTCAACTCTATTGACGAGCCTTCCTATCTCTTTTACAACCTCACCATCATACAGTCTAATAGGCACGACTAGTTTTTCTTGCATCTCCACTAGTGGGCAACCCTTCTCTTCAGTCGCCTCTATGCATGATAGGTCATATACTCTAGCCTCATCTTTCAGCCTTGGGCCATCTGTAGATGACTTGATCTCCCTAGTGACATGTCTCCAAGTTGTCTTGACTTTTGGGACGTGGGCAACTTCTACCTCGTGGCAATTTTTAGCATAATGACCAATTCTATGGCATTTGTAGCAAGCGTTCAAAAATGAGGAGAACGCTAGCTCTTGCCGAAAGTTTCCATAATTGCCATACTCAAATCCAAAAACTTAGGGACTAGCTCACTCATATTCCATAGAACACAAACCCTAATGTACATGCCCGATCTTTATGACTACAATTTTGGAATGAATAGCACCCTGCCCAACATAGTAGCAATGAAGTTTCCTTAGTCATTTAGCCAAAGAGGGAAACCCTTGAAAGTAACCCACACAGGGCAAAAGTCCATAAATTCTTCATTTGGACAGAACTGGGGCATCCAAGGCATATCATAAGCAAAGTGGGAAAATTCCCCCAGATACCCCCCTCTCATAACCATCTCCTGAACGGTTTGCTCAGAGGCACAACTTGCCACATAAAAGCCTTTTCCCACCACCGTGAATTGGCAAATCTCATTTTAATTGTTAGTTGTTTTTGTTGCCCACTCCCACATGTTATGTGTCTTCATTCAATGGACCATAAAATAGAGCACCATTGAACGAGCACAACACGCCTGAAGGCTTTGTAATGCTGCCTCCGAGCTGAACTCTGTCTCCAGCATGTAGTCGTCTTCAATTTTGTCATGATTAAGCCTAATTTCCCCAATTAGGATTTCCTCTACCAATGACCGAGCACCAAAGTGAGAAGGTTTCAAAACCTTGGCAGTGCTAGCATATGACTCAAAGGCCCTCTTCCTCCCTTATGCAGAGAATACAAAGCCCCACCAAGAGCCATCGACGACTACCCTTAGTTCTCTCTTGATTTTCTTCTTCGAGGTCCATACTAGTGCCGAGTCATGATGGTAGAGGTGGGAATACACTGAAATGCACTAAACTATATGCTAATTTTTACTTTTGGGCAATTCTTTGTAGCCTTTTGACTTTAAGTTAGAAATTGTCAACAAGTAAGACTTTGAAAAGTGATGCTTTAAAAGTGCTTGATTAAGGTAAGGGAAGGATGGTTATTTTATCTGGTTGCAATGCTTGAATATGCATAAATAGAGACTCTTCTCCCCCTCAAAACCTGCAGTTGCTTGTATAGCTTGGCAGGGACAACGACTAGATTTGAAACAAGCCTAGGGCATATTTCCTCCCACGTCATTGAGGTTTCTGGCATCCTTTCAAGGATGCATTGTGTCTAGATGTTGCCTAGATGGTTGGAACCCACCTCATGAGGAGAAGTCTCCTTAGAGGAGCAAGAGGGTTGGATAAGAGATATTGCCGATGAAGGTGACATGGTGGCTTGTCCCTCTTGACTGCCTAGGAAGAGGGAGTATGGTCCATGAGTCTCAGTAGATTTTAGCTAGAAGTCCATAATGCTAAACATGTAGAGGTTGCTATTGGATAGTATAGTTTGTAGCCACTTTGGATGAGGCTAGCAAGACCCATGTACAAAGAGTTGTAGATATGCTTTCGTAATGGTGAATTATATTTTTATTTCAGGTCCCTATTATATTCAAAAGGTTTTCTGAATGAGCTTGTGTGATTACCTGATCAAAAAAAAAAATTGTATGTGTCACATAGTGTGGTAGGTTAATTAGGAAGCAAATGTATTGGTGGTGTGCGTGGTAGGTTAATTAGGAAGAAAATGTATTGGTGGTGTGTGTGGGTCGTTGGATGCTCAAAGGCACCATCCTATGGATGGGTGGACCCAATGAGTCGGGTCACTTTCCACGAGTTAGATGCTACATATGTAGATTGTAATACATGATAAGAAGCACTCATATATTCTATGCCTAAAATCTCGGAGTCTACTTAACCTTTAAGTGTGCACAAACCCCTAAGAATTAAAAGTTGTGAGGATTTTATCTATGCTAATAGGTTTTTTACTCCTAGCCTTATCGGTACATAATCTACATCCCATCTAGCTTAAATCATTTCACCTACCCTTAGATTTCTATTGGCTACTTACACCTCTTCATTTCCATTAAAGTAGCATAGTAAATCATCTCCTAGTTGATCATCTAATATAGAGTGTGACCGTCCACCATTGGAAGTCCCTATATAAGGGTCCTTTTTTTCTCTTTGTTATATGGTTACACATCAATAGAGCATATCCACTTTTCTTGGCTGTGTAACATTTCCACTTCATAGGAGTGTATTTTTTTCAATAATCTTGTGCTAAGTTAATAATACCCAATTATGGCATAGCCACATAGTCAATCTCATCATGCTAATGTAGCTAGTGGTCATCCATACCAATGAGACAAGGCCAATTTGTGTAGGAAATTGTCAACTGAGTCTCTTCAACATGGGAAAAAAAAGCTCGGTTCTTTGAGTGGACTATATAGATTTCTCTTGAACAGATAGAATCTTGAAGAATTTAGGATTCTTAGACATGCTCCCCTATGATGTGGAGCTAAGTTTGTTATCTTCTTATTATGGTTGTAATTTCCAAATACGGGAGTTGAGCTAGAGGAATTCCAAGAAGGATATTTTGACCAAGCCAAAAACCGAGCAAAACCAACCAGCTGGAGAGAACCAACTTAAATAACACTATCAACTCTAAGTACACTTTGGCAACATGTAAATTTATAAAATAAATCCTCGTAATAAGCACATTTCCACAACAACTTCTAGATGAAGACTTTTTTCGAGAGGAAACACATAAACAACTTCATTTTTATAACCAATTCATTCCATTCTAGAGGCATAAGAAAAGATAATTTTCTTGTGTTTGTGGACACATTCTGTCATAAATTTTAATATCTAAACAACCCAAATGATTTTTTCATATAAAACTGAGCATTTAATGTGGGAGAATAAACGGAAACAAGGGTTAGGATATAGACATGTGCTTATAGATCTATCTCAACACGGGGCCAATGGTACAGGGGCCCAAATGAGAGATGGTCTATCAAAGAGCAAGGCTAACCAATGGAGCTTAAAGACCTTAGGGTTAGCTTCATTGAAGACCTCCAATAGTTAGTGCTGAAAGTCCTTTGACCTTAGGTAATCTAGGGTTGTTCTTGAGGTGGGAACCCGGCCCAAGCTTAAGGTGCTTGAGGTGCTTGTCGTGCTTGCTGACTAAGGTGCTTGAGGTGCCTGTCATGCTTGTTGACTAAGGTTCTTTAGGTGCTTGTCATGCTTGCCGACTAGGGAGCTTGAGGTGTTTGTGGGAACACCACCCAAGCTTGAGGTGCTTTTTCATGCTTGCTTACTAAGGTGCTTGAGGTAAGGTGTGCAAAAGTCAATCAGTATCCCTACAAGGAGGGGGTGACCCCTACAAGAGGGGGCTAGAGAGAGAACACACACACCCTCACACAAGGCAAGCTCGGTACAAAGAAAGAAAAAGGGACACTTGTCAAGCTCCTCATCATTTTGCCATCATGGTGTGCCTAAAGCCTATTGGTTGGCCACCCAAGGGGTCCAATGATAAATTAGTAGATTTTTTTAAAATTTTTATTTTTCATTTATCAAGTCCTCTCTCTTAAAGGGGAAAGGGGGAAACTTGTCCCAAGACTACCCTTATTGCTTGTAATGCCTCATGCTTGTGATTGGCTAGGCCTGGAGAGGTCCAATGAGCTTCAAACATGAGCTACAAGAAGGGGGAGTCGACCAAGGATGCTAGGGGCATGCTTGGGGAGTATACTCTCCCACACACACACACACCCTCATTGTGTATTGTGCAAAGTGCAAGAGCTCCCTCTCCTTCTCCAAGCAAGTAGAGAGGTTGAGAGTCGACATCAACACTCTTGGCTATGGAATGCAAATCCAACCAAGAGCCATGCTTCGATGCTTAATCTTTCCATCTTCATTACTATGCTATTATGTATGCTAGCAAGAAGAGTGATGATAAGTAGGAACTAATTCTTTCTCCTATGAAATGTTTCTTCTTCCTCTTCCCTACCCTCATTTCCTTGCTAGCTCTCTCCACCTTCGAAGGTGTTTGAGGTCTTGGGACTGAGGCTTGGTACAGTTAATTATTTCCACAAAGCCTACGCTATGCTCATGATGCATGAAGATTTCCATCTTCATTGCATCACCTAGGTCACAAAGAACACAAAGATTGTATGTAACAAGTTTCTCTTGATGGGATAAACTATAATAATGCCTATTGGAGGGGGGACCGGCTCCACATAAATCCTGTCCTCAAATGTTGTCATGTTCTCTAAGCTCTCTCTCTTGCAAAAGTATTGTTCATTCCAGGTTAACTAACTACTATATTTATGTTGCTACCATCAATTAATTTCACCCGCTTGGCTTACAAAGAAATTTTATAAAAGTACTTCTCTAATTTCCGCTACTCTCCAACTTAATAGGCCATTTCCATTACATTGGTATCAAAGCATTTGGTTTCTCTTTTCTTGCTTAAGAAGAGAGGTCCTTAAGTAGCCTATAAATTTTTGATTTTGTTAATTATATTAGGGTAAGTGGGACTGTGATCTACTATCGGTTTTCTTGAGCCCACTATGTGGGATATGGTGCACACCTCAGGAGCTTTGGACTTAATAATGGGGTCTTTTTAAACATGCCTACAGCTTTACCATTATTGATCCATAAGAAGTCCAAAAGGAGGTAGCCCTCGGAAATTCTGCAATATTAGACCCACTCCACTACTCTCTATAATTAACCACTTTGAGCCGTGGGTGTAGATACTTAAGAGCCGATTTTCAAAGGCTAACAGGAGTGGCAACTAAGGTTTTGAATTGCCAAAGCATACCTAAGTAAGTACACAAAATTAGTTAACATGGCTGAGAATAACCAAGAGAGTAGAATGAACATTGATAGCTTTGATTTTGCACATGACGGTGCTAATGATGATGCCTCCATGTTTGTCAATTATCTCGTTACTAGGTTGCAGCAAGCTATGGGCAACCCTGCTTTGCAAGCCGAAGTTACTCAACAACTTCGCGTTTATGGGATTTCCCTTCCTCTCCAAGAGGAGAGAGAGCTTAGGAGGCCTCTTGAACAGATCCTCAAAAGAAGACTCTCTCCCATACAAGAGGAGGAATCCAAAGAGCAAGAAAGCAATGAAACTTTAAGTTCCTCTAAAGATGTGGCTCCACGAAGATGGCGGTCTAAACGATCGCCAACTCCTCCCAAGAGAGAAAGATCAACACACATTCCTTCTCCTTGTCACTCCAAAAGGGAAGAGAGGAAACAAAGGAAGAAAAGTGCAATAAAGAGGTCACCCTCTTCTCCTTCTTCTTCACCTTCCTCCTCTTCCGATGAAAGCTATGGCTATTCTCTTAGAGAATACAAGAGGGGAAGACATCATAAATCATACCTTGCATGGCGAAGGTCACAAAAGCTCAAGAAGTTCAAGGAGGGAGGAAAAAGTATCTCTTTTCTTACCTATGATGGCACCTTTGGTGCTACCGACACAAAGTGTTTTCCTTCATCCAACAATTTGATGCGGCCTTTGGAGACGAGGTCTTCACAAAAACCTCCAATCTACACCATGTAGCTACGCACTTCTAGAAATCGGCTCATCAATGGTGGGCTAGCCTTCATGGCAACGGCAAAGCCCCAAAGACATGGAAAACTCTACGAGTTTCCATTATGAAGCAATTCCTTGCAAGCTATGCAAAGGACAAAGTGCTCACCGAATGGTGCAGTTTGAAGCTTCTCTCTCATAAGTCTATCCACAAATATGTAGACAAGTTTTAGGATTTACATCTCAAGGCTACTATCTTCCAAAGGATGTATATAGATGCTAGTGAGTGTGGTTGTACTATACCACTTGTAAATCCTCCTGCTTTTGATAAATCAATGAAGAGCTCAGTTTTGGTATATAACTTTGTTTGAAGAGTCCCTCAAAGATCCTAATATTTCATCAAATGTAAATGATAGGAATCAAGAAGAGTTAGACTTGTCTAATTTTCTAAAAGGATTCCAATATGTGTTCATCGATGATATCCCTATGGACTTACCTCCAAAATGAGTGGATGATGACCATCGCATCGAGCTCCTTCCAGGGAGCTCACCACCTAACAAGACTCCTTATCGAGTTTCTCAAGCTCAACAAGAGGAGATCATGAGGCAAGTACAAGAATTGGTTGACAAAGAGATGGTGAGGCCTAGCTCCTCTCCCTTTTGTTCTTCAGTCCATTTAGTACAAAAGAAAGATGATACACACCTTATGTGTGTGGACTATCAAGCACTAAACCATATCACGATCGAAAAAAAATTTCTTGTGCCTCGGGTAGAAGGTATGTTCGATAAGCTACAAGGCTCTACCTACTTCAGTAGGATTGACCTTAAAAGTGGCTATCATCAAATAAGGATAGTGGATGAAGATATTAGAAAGACCGCATTTTGTACAATGTTTGGTGTTTATGAATATCTAGTCATGCATTTTGGCTTGAATAATGCACCAGACACGTTCAATCATCTAATGGAGAAAATCTTTAGACCCTACGGAAAATTCACTCTTTTGATGATATCATCATCTACTCCAAGTCTTTGAAAAAACATAAGCAACATCTCCAAGTGATTTTTCAAGCATTGAGGGAGAACAAGCTTTTTCTCAACCAAAAGAAAAGAAAATTTTTCCTTCAAGAGATTCAATACCTAGGTCATATTATCTCTCAAGATGGTATCTGTATGGATCCATCGAAGTTAGAGGTAATAAAAGCATGGCCTAATCCAAGGAATCTACATGAGCTAAGAAGATTTATTGGTATGTGTCCATACTATAGACGCTTCATAGCAAAATTTCCTCAAATAGCAAGACCATTACATGACTTAACTAAGAAAAATGTTAAGTATTTGTGGACTGCTAAGGAACAAAATGCTTTTGACAAGCTCAAAAAGAAGCTTACCTCACAACCAGTCCTCATGCTTCCGGATCTCTCAAAGCCATTTGAGGTCCAATGTGATGCTTGTGGTGATTGCCTTGGAGCATTTTTGCTTCAAGAAGGGCATGCCATAACATATGAGAGCCGAAGGCTCAATACATATGAACGTGTCTTAGGCATTTATGAGAAAGAGCTTTTAGCTTTTCTACATGCCCTAGACACTTGGAAGCATTATTAATTGGGGACTTCATTTATTCTACAAACCGACCATCAAAGTCTCAAGTACTTCATGACGCAAACCAAGCTTTCCGACAAACAAATGA